>NW_027446094.1:0-88511 GCF_038048845.1 Mixophyes fleayi | reverse complement strand
TAACTTTCTAAGTCTTTCTGAGAAAGAGAAATCGCAAAACATAGTCATTTCTTCATTGCCGTCCAAAAACAACTCTTTTTTACACTCCTGTCTCCCTTTCTCTTTGGAAACAATGACTTACATCAATCCTTTTACATAATTCTTGTTTCTCATGACATTTCTAACATTGCCCACAATTATCAACTTTCTAAGTCTTTCTGAGTAGGAGAAATCGCTAAACATAGTCATTTCTTCATTGTAGTCCAAAAACAACGCTTTTTTACACTCCTGTCTCCCTTTCTCTTGGAAACAATGACTTACATCAATCCTTTTACATAATTCTTGTTTCTCATGACATTTCTAACATTGCCCACAATTATCAACTTTCTAAGTCTTTCTGAGCAAGAGAAATCGCAAAACATAGTCATTTCTTCATTGCCGTCCAAAAACAACGCTTTTTTACACTCCTGTCTCCCTTTCTCTTGGAAACAATGGCTTACATCAATTCTTTTACATAATTCTTGTTTCTCATGACATTTCTAACATTGCCCACAATTATCAACTTTCTAAGTCTTTCTGAGCATGAGAAATCGCAAAACATAGTCATTTCTTCATTGCCATCCAAAAACAACGCTTTTTTACACTCCTGTCTCCCTTTCTCTTGGAAACAATGACTTACATCAATCCTTTTACATAATTCTTGTTTCTCATGACATTTCTAACATTGCCCCACAATTATCAACTTTCTAAGTCTTTCTGAGCATGAGAAATCGCAAAACATAGTCATTTCTTCATTGCCGTCCAAAAACAATGCTTTTTTTACACTCCTGTCTCCCTTTCTCTTGGAAACAATGACTTACATCAATCCTTTTACATAATTCTTGTTTTTCATGACATTTCTAACATTTCCCACAATTATCAACTTTCTAAGTCTTTCTGAGCAAGAGAAATCGCAAAACATAGTCATTTCTTCATTGCCGTACAAAGCAACACTTTTTTAAACTCCTGTCTTACTTTCTCTTGGAAACAATGACTTACATCAATCCTTTTACATAATTCTTGTTTCTCATGACATTTCTAACATTTCCCACAATTATCAGCTTTCTAAGTCTTTCTGAGCAAGAGAAATCGCAAAACATAGTCATTTCTTCATTGCCGTACAAAGCAACACTTTTTTACACTCCTGTCTTACTTTGTCTTGGAAACAATGACTTACATCAATCCTTTTACATAATTCTTGTTTCTCATGACATTTCTAACATTTCCCACAATTATCAACTTTCTAAGTCTTTCTGAGCAAGAAAAATCACAAAACATAGTCATTTCTTCATTGCCGTACAAAGCAACGCTTTTTTACACTCCTGACTTACTTTCTGTTGGAAACAATGACTTACATCAATCATTTTACATAATTCTTGTTTCTCATGACATTTCTAACATTGCCTACAATTGTCAACTTTCTAAGTCTTTCTGAGCAAGAGAAATCGCAAAACATAGTCATTTCTTCATTGCCGTCCAAAAAACAATGCTTTTTTTACACTCCTGTCTCCCTTTCTCTTGGAAACAATGACTTACATCAATTCTTTTACATAATTCTTGTTTCTCATGACATTTCTATCATTGCCCACAATTATCAACTTTCTAAGTCTTTCTGAGAAGAGAAATCGCAAAACATAGTCATTTCTTCATTGCCGTCCAAAAACAACTCTTTTTTACACTCCTGTCTCCCTTTCTCTTGGAAACAATGACTTACATCAATCCTTTTACATAATCTTGTTTCTCATGACATTTCTAACATTGCCCACAATTATCAACTTTCTAAGTCTTTCTGAGTAGGAGAAATCGCTAAACATAGTCATTTCTTCATTGTAGTCCAAAAACAACGCTTTTTTACACTCCTGTCTCCCTTTCTCTTGGAAACAATGACTTACATCAATCCTTTTACATAATTCTTGTTTCTCATGACATTTCTAACATTGCCCACAATTATCAACTTTCTAAGTCTTTCTGAGCAAGAGAAATCGCAAAACATAGTCATTTCTTCATTGCCGTCCAAAAACAACGCTTTTTTACACTCCTGTCTCCCTTTCTCTTGGAAACAATGGCTTACATCAATTCTTTTACATAATTCTTGTTTCTCATGACATTTCTAACATTGCCCACAATTATCAACTTTCTAAGTCTTTCTGAGCATGAGAAATCGCAAAACATAGTCATTTCTTCATTGCCATCCAAAAACAATGCTTTTTTACACTCCTGTCTCCCTTTCTCTTGGAAACAATGACTTACATCAATCCTTTTACATAATTCTTGTTTCTCATGACATTTCTAACATTGCCCACAATTATCAACTTTCTAAGTCTTTCTGAGCATGAGAAATCGCAAAACATAGTCATTTCTTCATTGCCGTCCAAAAACAATGCTTTTTTACACTCCTGTCTCCCTTTCTCTTGGAAACAATGACTTACATCAATCCTTTTACATAATTCTTGTTTTTCATGACATTTCTAACATTTCCCACAATTATCAACTTTCTAAGTCTTTCTGAGCAAGAGAAATCGCAAAACATATATCGCAAAACATAGTCATTTCTTCATTGCCGTACAAAGCAACACTTTTTTAAACTCCTGTCTTACTTTCTCTTGGAAACAATGACTTACATCAATCCTTTTACATAATTCTTGTTTCTCATGACATTTCTAACATTTCCCACAATTATCAGCTTTCTAAGTCTTTCTGAGCAAGAGAAATCGCAAAACATAGTCATTTCTTCATTGCCGTACAAAGCAACACTTTTTTACACTCCTGTCTTACTTTGTCTTGGAAACAATGACTTACATCAATCCTTTTACATAATTCTTGTTTCTCATGACATTTCTAACATTTCCCACAATTATCAACTTTCTAAGTCTTTCTGAGCAAGAAAAATCACAAAACATAGTCATTTCTTCATTGCCGTACAAGCAACGCTTTTTTACACTCCTGACTTACTTTCTGTTGGAAACAATGACTTACATCAATCATTTTACATAATTCTTGTTTCTCATGACATTTCTAACCATTGCCTACAATTGTCAACTTTCTAAGTCTTTCTGAGCAAGAGAAATCGCAAAACATAGTCATTTCTTCATTCTCGTCCAAAAACAACGCTTTTTTACACTCCTGTCTCCTTTTCTCTTGGAAACAATGACTTACATCAATCCTTTTACATAATTCTTGTTTCTCATGACATTTCTAACATTGCCCACAATTATCAACTTTCTAAGTCTTTCTGAGCAAGAGAAATCGCAAAACATAGTCATTTCTTCATTGCCGCCCAAAAACAACGCTTTTTTACACTCCTGTCTCCCTTTCTCTTGGAAACAATGGCTTACATCAATTCTTTTACATAATTCTTGTTTCTCATGACATTTCTAACATTTCCCACAATTATCAACTTTCTAAGTCTTTCTGAGCAAGAGAAATTGCAAAACATAGTCATTTCTTCATTGCCGTACAAAGCAACGCTTTTTTACACTCCTGTCTTACTTTGTCTTGGAAACAATGACTTACATCAATCCTTTTACATAATTCTTGTTTCTCATGACATTTCTAACATTGCCACAATTATCAACTTTCTAAGTCTTTCTGAGCAAGAGAAATCACAAAACATAGTCATTTCTTCATTGCCTTACAAAGCAACGCTTTTTATACTCCTGTCTTACTTTCTCTTGAAAACAATGACTTACATCAATCCTTTTACATAATTCTTGTTTCTCATGACATTTCTAACATTTCCCACAATTATCAACTTTCTAAGTCTTTCTGAGCAAGAAAAATCACAAAACATAGTCATTTCTTCATTGCCGTACAAAGCAACGCTTTTTTACACTCCTGACTTACTTTCTGTTGGAAACAATGACTTACATCAATCATTTTACATAATTCTTGTTTCTCATGACATTTCTAACATTGCCTACAATTGTCAACTTTCTAAGTCTTTCTGAGCAAGAGAAATCGCAAAACATAGTCATTTCTTCATTCTCGTCCAAAAACAACGCTTTTTTACACTCCTGTCTCCTTTCTCTTGGAAACAATGACTTACATCAATCCTTTTACATAATTCTTGTTTCTCATGACATTTCTAACATTGCCCACAATTATCAACTTTCTAAGTCTTTCTGAGCAAGAGAAATCGCAAAACATAGTCATTTCTTCATTGCCGCCCAAAAACAACGCTTTTTTACACTCCTGTCTCCCTTTCTCTTGGAAACAATGGCTTACATCAATTCTTTTACATAATTCTTGTTTCTCATGATATTTCTAACATTGCCCACAATTATCAACTTTC
Organism: Mixophyes fleayi; assembly: GCF_038048845.1. NCBI lineage: Eukaryota > Metazoa > Chordata > Amphibia > Anura > Limnodynastidae > Mixophyes > Mixophyes fleayi. Next base: position 84,202 of record NW_027446094.1, on the reverse strand, counting down.
TAAGTCTTTCTGAGCAAGAGAAATCGCAAAACATAGTCATTTCTTCATTGCCGTCCAAAAAACAATGCTTTTTTACACTCCTGTCTCCCTTTCTCTTGGAAACAATTACTTACATCAATCCTTTTACATAATTCTTGTTTCTCATGACATTTCTAACATTCCCCACAATTATCAACTTTCTAAGTCTTTCTGAGCAAGAGAAATCGCAAAACATAGTCATTTCTTCATTGCCGCCCAAAAACAACGCTTTTTTACAATCATGTCTCCCTTTCTCTTGGAAACAATGACTTACATCAATCCTTTTACATAATTCTTGTTTCTCATGACATTTCTAACATTGCCCACAATTATCAACTTTCTAAGTCTTTCTGAGCAGGAGAAATCGCAAAACATAGTCATTTCTTCATTGCAGTCCAAAAACAACGCTTTTTTACACTCCTGTCTCCCTTTCTTATGGAAACAATGACTTACATCAATTCTTTTACATAATTCTTGTTTCTCATGACATTTCTAACATTGCCCACAATTATCAACTATCTAAGTCTTTCTGAGCATGAGAAATCGCAAAACATAGTAATTTCTTCATTGCCATCCAAAAACAACGCTTTTTTACACTCCTGTCTCCCTTTCTCTTGAAACAATGACTTACATAAATTCTTTTACATAATTCTTGTTTCTCATGACATTTCTAACATTGCCCAAAATTATCAACTTTCTAAGTCTTTCTGAGCAAGAGAAATCGCAAAACATAGTCATTTCTTCATTGCCGTCCAAAAACAATGCTTTTTTTACACTCCTGTCTCCTTTCTTATGAAAACAATGACTTACATCAATTCTTTTACATAATTCTTGTTCCCCTTACATTTCTAACATTGCCCACAATTATCAACTTTCTAAGTCTTTCTGAGCATGAGAAATGGCAAAACATAGTCATTTCTTCATTGCCATCCAAAACAACGCTTTTTACACTCCTGTCTCCTTTCTCTTGGAAACAATGACTTACATCAATCCTTTTACATAATTCTTGTTTCTCATGACATTTCTAACATTGCCCACAATTATCAACTTTCTAAGTCTTTCTGAGCATGAGAAATCGCAAAACATAGTCATTTCTTCATTGCCGTCCAAAAACAATGCTTTTTTTACACTCCTGTCTCCCTTTCTCTTGGAAACAATGACTTACATCAATTCTTTTACATAATTCTTGTTTCTCATGACATTTCTATCATTGCCCACAATTATCAACTTTCTAAGTCTTTCTGAGAAAGAGAAATCGCAAAACATAGTCATTTCTTCATTGCCGTCCAAAACAACTCTTTTTTACACTCCTGTCTCCCTTTCTCTTGGAAACAATGACTTACATCAATCCTTTTACATAATTCTTGTTTCTCATGACATTTCTAACATTGCCCACAATTATCAACTTTCTAAGTCTTTCTGAGTAGGAGAAATCGCTAAACATAGTCATTTCTTCATTGTAGTCCAAAAACAACGCTTTTTTACACTCCTGTCTCCCTTTCTCTTGGAAACAATGACTTACATCAATCCTTTTACATAATTCTTGTTTCTCATGACATTTCTAACATTGCCCACAATTATCAACTTTCTAAGTCTTTCTGAGCAAGAGAAATCGCAAAACATAGTCATTTCTTCATTGCCGTCCAAAAACAACGCTTTTTTACACTCCTGTCTCCCTTTCTCTTGGAAACAATGGCTTACATCAATTCTTTTACATAATTCTTGTTTCTCATGACATTTCTAACATTGCCCACAATTATCAACTTTCTAAGTCTTTCTGAGCATGAGAAATCGCAAAACATAGTCATTTCTTCATTGCCATCCAAAAACAACACTTTTTTACACTCCTGTCTCCCTTTCTCTTGGAAACAATGACTTACATCAATCCTTTTACATAATTCTTGTTTCTCATGACATTTCTAACATTGCCCACAATTATCAACTTTCTAAGTCTTTCTGAGCATGAGAAATCGCAAAACATAGTCATTTCTTCATTGCCGTCCAAAAACAATGCTTTTTTACACTCCTGTCTCCCTTTCTCTTGGAAACAATGACTTACATCAATCCTTTTACATAATTCTTGTTTTTCATGACATTTCTAACATTTCCCACAATTATCAACTTTCTAAGTCTTTCTGAGCAAGAGAAATCGCAAAACATAGTCATTTCTTCATTGCGTACAAAGCAACACTTTTTTAAACTCCTGTCTTACTTTCTCTTGGAAACAATGACTTACATCAATCCTTTTACATAATTCTTGTTTCTCATGACATTTCTAACATTTCCCACAATTATCAACTTTCTAAGTCTTTCTGAGCAAGAGAAATCGCAAAACATAGTCATTTCTTCATTGCCGTACAAAGCAACACTTTTTTACACTCCTGTCTTACTTTGTCTTGGAAACAATGACTTACATCAATCCTTTTACATAATTCTTGTTTCTCATGACATTTCTAACATTTCCCACAATTATCAACTTTCTAAGTCTTTCTGAGCAAGAAAAATCACAAAACATAGTCATTTCTTCATTGCCGTACAAAGCAACGCTTTTTTACACTCCTGACTTACTTTCTGTGGAAACAATGACTTACATCAATCATTTTACATAATTCTTGTTTCTCATGACATTTCTAACATTGCCTACAATTGTCAACTTTCTAAGTCTTTCTGAGCAAGAGAAATCGCAAAACATAGTCATTTCTTCATTCTCGTCCAAAAACAACGCTTTTTTACACTCCTGTCTCCCTTTCTCTTGGAAACAATGACTTACATCAATCCTTTTACATAATTCTTGTTTCTCATGACATTTCTAACATTGCCCACAATTATCAACTTTCTAAGTCTTTCTGAGCAAGAGAAATCGCAAAACATAGTCATTTCTTCATTGCCGCCCAAAAACAACGCTTTTTTACACTCCTGTCTCCCTTTCTCTTGGAAACAATGGCTTACATCAATTCTTTTACATAATTCTTGTTTCTCATGATATTTCTAACATTGCCCACAATTATCAACTTTCTAAGTCTTTCTGAGCAAGAGAAATCGCAAAACATAGTCATTTCTTCATTGCCGTCCAAAAACAATGCTTTTTTACACTCCTGTCTCCCTTTCTCTTGGAAACAATTACTTACATCAATCCTTTTACATAATTCTTGTTTCTCATGACATTTCTAACATTCCCCACAATTATCAACTTTCTAAGTCTTTCTGAGCAAGAGAAATCGCAAAACATAGTCATTTCTTCATTGCCGCCCAAAAACAACGCTTTTTTACAATCATGTCTCCCTTTCTCTTGGAAACAATGACTTACATCAATCCTTTTACATAATTCTTGTTTCTCATGACATTTCTAACATTGCCCACAATTATCAACTTTCTAAGTCTTTCTGAGCAGGAGAAATCGCAAAACATAGTCATTTCTTCATTGCAGTCCAAAAACAACGCTTTTTTACACTCCTGTCTCCCTTTCTTATGGAAACAATGACTTACATCAATTCTTTTACATAATTCTTGTTTCTCATGACATTTCTAACATTGCCCACAATTATCAACTATCTAAGTCTTTCTGAGCATGAGAAATCGCAAAACATAGTAATTTCTTCATTGCCATCCAAAAACAACGCTTTTTTACACTCCTGTCTCCCTTTCTCTTGGAAACAATGACTTACATAAATTCTTTTACATAATTCTTGTTTCTCATGACATTTCTAACATTGCCCAAAATTATCAACTTTCTAAGTCTTTCTGAGCAAGAGAAATCGCAAAAACATAGTCATTTCTTCATTGCCGTCCAAAAACAATGCTTTTTTTACACTCCTGTCTCCCTTTCTTATGAAAACAATGACTTACATCAATTCTTTTACATAATTCTTGTTTCTCATGACATTTCTAACATTGCCCACAATTATCAACTTTCTAAGTCTTTCTGAGCATGAGAAATGGCAAAACATAGTCATTTCTTCATTGCCATCCAAAAACAACGCTTTTTTACACTCCTGTCTCCCTTTCTCTTGGAAACAATGACTTACATCAATCCTTTTACATAATTCTTGTTTCTCATGACATTTCTAACATTGCCCACAATTATCAACTTTCTAAGTCTTTCTGAGCATGAGAAATCGCAAAACATAGTCATTTCTTCATTGCCGTCCAAAAACAATGCTTTTTTTACACTCCTGTCTCCCTTTCTCTTGGAAACAATGACTTACATCAATTCTTTTACATAATTCTTGTTTCTCATGACATTTCTATCATTGCCCACAATTATCAACTTTCTAAGTCTTTCTGAGAAAGAGAAATCGCAAAACATAGTCATTTCTTCATTGCCGTCCAAAAACAACTCTTTTTTACACTCCTGTCTCCCTTTCTCTTGGAAACAATGACTTACATCAATCCTTTTACATAATTCTTGTTTCTCATGACATTTCTAACATTGCCCACAATTATCAACTTTCTAAGTCTTTCTGAGTAGGAGAAATCGCTAAACATAGTCATTTCTTCATTGTAGTCCAAAAACAACGCTTTTTTACACTCCTGTCTCCCTTTCTCTTGGAAACAATGACTTACATCAATCCTTTAACATAATTCTTGTTTCTCATGACATTTCTAACATTGCCCACAATTATCAACTTTCTAAGTCTTTCTGAGCAAGAGAAATCGCAAAACATAGTCATTTCTTCATTGCCGTCCAAAAACAACGCTTTTTTACACTCCTGTCTCCCTTTCTCTTGGAAACAATGGCTTACTTCAATTCTTTTACATAATTCTTGTTTCTCATGACATTTCTAACATTGCCCACAATTATCAACTTTCTAAGTCTTTCTGAGCATGAGAAATCGCAAAACATAGTCATTTCTTCATTGCCATCCAAAAACAACGCTTTTTTACACTCCTGTCTCCCTTTCTCTTGGAAACAATGACTTACATCAATCCTTTTACATAATTCTTGTTTCTCATGACATTTCTAACATTGCCCACAATTATCAACTTTCTAAGTCTTTCTGAGCATGAGAAATCGCAAAACATAGTCATTTCTTCATTGCCGTCCAAAAACAATGCTTTTTTACACTCCTGTCTCCCTTTCTCTTGGAAACAATGACTTACATCAATCCTTTTATATAATTCTTGTTTCTCATGACATTTCTAACATTGCCCACAATTATCAACTTTCTAAGTCTTTCTGAGCATGAGAAATCGCAAAACATAGTCATTTCTTCATTGCCGTCCAAAAACAATGCTTTTTTTACACTCCTGTCTCCCTTTCTCTTGGAAACAATGACTTACATCAATTCTTTTACATAATTCTTGTTTCTCATGACATTTCTATCATTGCCCACAATTATCAACTTTCTAAGTCTTTCTGAGAAAGAGAAATCGCAAAACATAGTCATTTCCTCATTGCCGTCCAAAAACAACTCTTTTTTACACTCCTGTCTCCCTTTCTCTTGGAAACAATGACTTACATCAATCCTTTTACATAATTCTTGTTTCTCATGACATTTCTAACATTGCCCACAATTATCAACTTTCTAAGTCTTTCTGAGTAGGAGAAATCGCTAAACATAGTCATTTCTTCATTGTAGTCCAAAAACAACGCTTTTTTACACTCCTGTCTCCCTTTCTCTTGGAAACAATGACTTACATCAATCCTTTTACATAATTCTTGTTTCTCATGACATTTCTAACATTGCCCACAATTATCAACTTTCTAAGTCTTTCTGAGCAAGAGAAATCGCAAAACATAGTCATTTCTTCATTGCCGTCCAAAAACAACGCTTTTTTACACTCCTGTCTCCCTTTCTCTTGGAAACAATGGCTTACATCAATTCTTTTACATAATTCTTGTTTCTCATGACATTTCTAACATTGCCCACAATTATCAACTTTCTAAGTCTTTCTGAGCATGAGAAATCGCAAAACATAGTCATTTCTTCATTGCCATCCAAAAACAACGCTTTTTTACACTCCTGTCTCCCTTTCTCTTGGAAACAATGACTTACATCAATCCTTTTACATAATTCTTGTTTCTCATGACATTTCTAACATTGCCCACAATTATCAACTTTCTAAGTCTTTCTGAGCATGAGAAATCGCAAAACATAGTCATTTCTTCATTGCCGTCCAAAAACAATGCTTTTTTACACTCCTGTCTCCCTTTCTCTTGGAAACAATGACTTACATCAATTCTTTTACATAATTCTTGTTTATAATGAAATTTCTAACATTGCCCACAATTATTAACTTTCTAAGTCTTTCTGAGCAAGAGAAATCGCAAAACATAGTCATTTCTTCATTCCCGTCCAAAAACAACGCTTTTTTACACTCCTGTCTCCCTTTCTTATGGAAACAATGACTTACATCAATTCTTTTACATAATTCTTGTTTCTCATGACATTTCTAACATTGCCCACAATTATCAACTTTCTAAGTCTTTCTGAGCATGAGAAATCGCAAAACATAGTCATTTCTTCATTGTAGTCCAAAAACAATGCTTTTTTACACTCCTGTCTCCCTTTCTCTTGGAAACAATGACTTACTTCAATCCTTTTACATAATTCTTGTTTCTCATGACATTTCTAACATTGCCCACAATTATCAACTTTCTAAGTCTTTCTGAGCAAGAGAAATCGCAAAACATAGTCATTTCTTCATTGCCGTCCAAAAACAATGCTTTTTTACACTCCTGTCTCCCTTTCTCTTGGAAACAATGGCTTACATCAATTCTTTTACATAATTCTTGTTTCTCATGACATTTCTAACATTGCCCACAATTATCAACTTTCTAAGTCTTTCTGAGCATGAGAAATCGCAAAACATAGTCATTTCTTCATTGCCGTCCAAAAACAATGCTTTTTTACACTCCTGTCTCCCTTTCTCTTGGAAACAATGACTTACATCAATCCTTTTACATAATTCTTGTTTCTCATGACATTTCTAACATTGCCCACAATTATCAACTTTCTAAGTCTTTCTGAGTAGGAGAAATCGCTAAACATAGTCATTTCTTCATTGTAGTCCAAAAACAACGCTTTTTTTCACTCCTGTCTCCCTTTCTCTTGGAAACAATGACTTACATCAATCCTTTTACATAATTCTTGTTTCTCATGACATTTCTAACATTGCCCACAATTATCAACTTTCTAAGTCTTTCTGAGCAAGAGAAATCGCAAAACATAGGCATTTCTTCCCTGCCGTCCAAAAACAATGCTTTTTTACACTCCTGTCTCCCTTTCTCTTGGAAACAATGACTTACATCAATCCTTTTACATAATTCTTGTTTCTCATGACATTTCTAACATTGCCCACAATTATCAACTTTCTAAGTCTTTCTGAGCAAGAGAAATCGCAAAACATAGTCATTTCTTCATTGCCGTCCAAAAACAACGCTTTTTTACACTCCTGTCTCCCTTTCTCTTGGAAACAATGGCTTACATCAATTCTTTTACATAATTCTTGTTTCTCATGACATTTCTAACATTGCCCACAATTATCAACTTTCTAAGTCTTTCTGAGCAAGAGAAATCGCAAAACATAGTCATTTCTTCATTGCCGTCCAAAAACAACGCTTTTTTACACTCCTGTCTCCCTTTCTCTTGGAAACAATGACTTACATCAATTCTTTTACATAATTCTTGTTTCTCATGACATTTCTAACATTGCCTACAATTATCAACTTTCTAAGTCTTTCTGAGCAAGAGAAATCGCAAAAACATAGGCATTTCTTCATTGCCGTCCAAAAACAATGCTTTTTTACACTCCAGTCTCCCTTTCTCTTGGAAACAATGACTTACATCCATCCTTTTACATAATTCTTGTTTCTCATGACATTTCTAACATTGCCCACAATTATCAACTTTCTAAGTCTTTCTGAGCAAGAGAAATCGCAAAACATATTCATTTCTTCATTGCCGTCCAAAAACAACGCTTTTTTACACTCCTGTCTCCCTTTCTCTTGGAAACAATGGCTTACATCAATTCTTTTACATAATTCTTGTTTCTCAAGACATTTCTAACATTGCCCACAATTATCAACTTTCTAAGTCTTTCTGAGCAGGAGAAATCGCAAAACATAGTCATTTCTTCATTGCCATCCAAAAACAACGCTTTTTTACACTCCTGTCTCCCTTTCTCTTGGAAACAATGACTTACATCAATCCTTTTACATAATTCTTGTTTCTCATGACATTTCTAACATTGCCCACAATTATCAACTTTCTAAGTCTTTCTGAGCAAGAGAAATCGTAAAACATAGTCATTTCTTCATTGCCGTCCAAAAACAATGCTTTTTTACAATCCTGTCTCCCTTTCTCTTGGAAACAATGACTTACATCAATCCTTTTACATAATTCTTGTTTCTCATGACATTTCTAACATTGCCCACAATTATCAACTTTCTAAGTCTTTCTGAGCAGGAGAAATCGCAAAACATAGTCATTTCTTCATTGCCATCCAAAAACAACGCTTTTTTACACTCCTGTCTCCCTTTCTCTTGGAAACAATGACTTACATCAATCCTTTTACATAATTCTTGTTTCTCATGACATTTCTAACATTGCCCACAATTATCAACTTTCTAAGTCTTTCTGAGCAAGAGAAATCGCAAAACATATTCATTTCTTCATTGCCGTCCTAAAAACAACGCTTTTTTACACTCCTGTCTCCCTTTCTCTTGGAAACAATGGCTTACATCAATTCTTTTACATAATTCTTGTTTCTCATGACATTTCTAACATTGCCCACAATTATCAACTTTCGAAGTCTTTCTGAGCAAGAGAAATCGCAAAACATAGTCATTTCTTCATTGCCGTCCAAAAACAACGCTTTTTTACACTCCTGTCTCCCTTTCTCTTGGAAACAATGACTTACATCAATCCTTTTACATAATTCTTGTTTCTCATGACATTTCTAACATTGCCCACAATTATCAACTTTCTAAGTCTTTCTGAGCAAGAGAAATCGCAAAACATAGTCATTTCTTCATTGCCGTCCAAAAACAACGCTTTTTTACACTCCTGTCTCCCTTTCTCTTGGAAATAATGACTTACATCAATCCTTTTACATAATTCTTGTTTCTCATGACATTTCTAACATTGCCCACAATTATCAACTTTCTAAGTCTTTCTGAGTAGGAGAAATCGCTAAACATAGTCATTTCTTCATTGTAGTCCAAAAACAACGCTTTTTTTCACTCCTGTCCTCCCTTTCTCTTGGAAACAATGACTTACATCAATCCTTTTACATAATTCTTGTTTCTCATGACATTTCTAACATTGCCTACAATTATCAACTTTCTAAGTCTTTCTGAGCAAGAGAAATCGCAAAACATAGGCATTTCTTCATTACCGTCCAAAAACAATGCTTTTTTACACTCCTGTCTCCCTTTCTCTTGGAAACAATGACTTACATCAATTCTTTTACATAATTCTTGTTTCTCATGACATTTCTAACATTGCCCACAATTATCAACTTTCTAAGTCTTTCTAAGCAAGAGAAATCGCAAAACATAGTCATTTCTTCATTGCCGTCCAAAAACAACACTTTTTTACACTCCTGTCTCCCTTTCTCTTGGAAACAATGACTTACATCAATCCTTTTACATAATTCTTGTTTCTCATGACATTTCTGACATTGCCCACAATTATTAACTTTCTAAGTCTTTCTGAGCAAGAGAAATCGCAAAACATAGTCATTTCTTCATTGCCGTCCAAAAACAACGCTTTTTTACACTCCTGTCTCCCTTTCTCTTGGAAACAATGGCTTACATCAATTCTTTTACATAATTCTTGTTTCTCATGACATTTCTAACATTGCCCACAATTATCAACTTTCTAAGTCTTTCTGAGCAGGAGAAATCGCAAAACATAGTCATTTCTTCATTGCCATCCAAAAACAACGCTTTTTTACACTCCTGTCTCCCTTTCTCTTGGAAACAATGACTTACATCAATCCTTTTACATAATTCTTGTTTCTCATGACATTTCTAACATTGCCCACAATTATCAACTTTCTAAGTCTTTCTGAGCATGAGAAATCGCAAAACATAGTCATTTCTTCATTGCCATCCAAAAACAATGCTTTTTTACACTCCTGTCTCCCTTTCTCTTGGAAACAATGACTTACATCAATTCTTTTACATAATTCTTGTTTCTCATGACATTTCTAACATTGCCCACAATTATCAACTTTCTAAGTCTTTCTGAGCAAGAGAAATCGCAAAACATAGTCATTTCTTCATTGCCGTCCAAAAACAACGCTTTTTTACACTCCTGTCTCCCTTTCTCTTGGAAACAATGACTTACATCAATCCTTTTACATAATTCTTGTTTCTCATGACATTTCTAACATTGCCCACAATTATCAACTTTCTAAGTCTTTCTGAGTAGGAGAAATCGCTAAACATAGTCATTTCTTCATTGTAGTCCAAAAACAACGATTTTTTTCACTCCTGTCTCCCTTTCTCTTGGAAACAATGACTTACATCAATCCTTTTACATAATTCTTGTTTCTCATGACATTTCTAACATTGCCCACAATTATCAACTTTCTAAGTCTTTCTGAGCAAGAGAAATCGCAAAACATAGGCATTTCTTCACTGCCGTCCAAAAACAACGCTTTTTTACACTCCTGTCTCCCTTTCTCTTGGAAACAATGACTTACATCAATCCTTTTACATAATTCTTGTTTCTCATGACATTTCTAACATTGCCCACAATTATCAACTTTCTAAGTCTTTCTGAGCAAGAGAAATCGCAAAACATAGTCATTTCTTCATTGCCGTCCAAAAACAATGCTTTTTTACACTCCTGTCTCCCTTTCTCTTGGAAACAATGGCTTACATCAATTCTTTTACATAATTCTTGTTTCTCATGACATTTCTAACATTGCCCACAATTATCAACTTTCTAAGTCTTTCTGAGTAGGAGAAATCGCTAAACATAGTCATTTCTTCATTGTAGTCCAAAAACAACGATTTTTTTCACTCCTGTCTCCCTTTCTCTTGGAAACAATGACTTACATCAATCCTTTTACATAATTCTTGTTTCTCATGACATTTCTAACATTGCCCACAATTATCAACTTTCTAAGTCTTTCTGAGCAAGAGAAATCGCAAAACATAGGCATTTCTTCACTGCCGTCCAAAAACAACGCTTTTTTACACTCCTGTCTCCCTTTCTCTTGGAAACAATGACTTACATCAATCCTTTTACATAATTCTTGTTTCTCATGACATTTCTAACATTGCCCACAATTATCAACTTTCTAAGTCTTTCTGAGCAAGAGAAATCGCAAAACATAGTCATTTCTTCATTGCCGTCCAAAAACAACGCTTTTTTACACTCCTGTCTCCCTTTCTCTTGGAAACAATGGCTTACATCAATTCTTTTACATAATTCTTGTTTCTCATGACATTTCTAACATTGCCCACAATTATCAACTTTCTAAGTCTTTCTGAGCAAGAGAAATCGCAAAACATAGTCATTTCTTCATTGCCATCCAAAAACAATGCTTTTTTACACTCCTGTCTCCCTTTCTCTTGGAAACAATGACTTACATCAATTCTTTTACATAATTCTTGTTTCTCATGACATTTCTAACATTGCCCACAATTATCAACTTTCTAAGTCTTTCTAAGCAAGAGAAATCGCAAAACATAGTCATTTCTTCATTGCCGTCCAAAAGCAACGCTTTTTTACACTCCTGTCTCCCTTTCTCTTGGAAACAATGACTTACATCAATCCTTTTACATAATTCTTGTTTCTCATGACATTTCTAACATTGCCCACAATTATTAACTTTCTAAGTCTTTCTGAGCAAGAGAAATCGCTAAACATAGTCATTTCTTCATTCCCGTCAAAAAACAACGCTTTTTTACACTCCTGTCTCCCTTTTTTATGGAAACAATGACTTACATCAATTCTTTTACATAATTCTTGTTTCTCATGACATTTCTAACATTGCCCACAATTATCAACTTTCTAAGTCTTTCTGAGCAAGAGAAATCGTAAAACATAGTCATTTCTTCATTGCCGTCCAAAAACAATGCTTTTTTACAATCCTGTCTCCCTTTCTCTTGGAAACAATGACTTACATCAATCCTTTTACATAATTCTTGTTTCTCATGACATTTCTAACATTGCCCACAATTATCAACTTTCTAAGTCTTTCTGAGCAAGAGAAATCGCAAAACATAGTCATTTCTTCATTGCCGTCCTAAAACAACGTTTTTTTACACCCCCGTCTCCCTTTCTCTTGGAAACAATGACTTACATCAATTCTTTTACATAATTCTTGTTTCTCATGACATTTCTAACATTGCCTACAATTATCAACTTTCTAAGTCTTTCTGAGCAAGAGAAATCGCAAAACAGGCATTTCTTCATTGCCGTCCAAAAATAATGCTTTTTTACACTCCAGTCTCCCTTTCTCTTGGAAACAATGACTTACATCAATCCTTTTACATAATTCTTGTTTCTCATGACATTTCTAACATTGCCCACAATTATCAACTTTCTAAGTCTTTCTGAGCAAGAGAAATCGCAAAACATATTCATTTCTTCATTGCCGTCCAAAAACAACGCTTTTTTACACTCCTGTCTCCCTTTCTCTTGGAAACAATGGCTTACATCAATTCTTTTACATAATTCTTGTTTCTCATGACATTTCTAACATTGCCCACAATTATCAACTTTCGAAGTCTTTCTGAGCAAGAGAAATCGCAAAACATAGTCATTTCTTCATTGCCGTCTAAAAACAACGCTTTTTTACACTCCTGTCTCCCTTTCTCTTGGAAACAATGACTTACATCAATCCTTTTACATAATTCTTGTTTCTCATGACATTTCTAACATTGCCCACAATTATCAACTTTCTAAGTCTTTCTGAGCAAGAGAAATCGCAAAACATAGTCATTTCTTCATTGCCGTCCAAAAACAACGCTTTTTTACACTCCTGTCTCCCTTTCTCTTGGAAACAATGACTTACATCAATCCTTTTACATAATTCTTGTTTCTCATGACATTTCTAACATTGCCCACAATTATCAACTTTCTAAGTCTTTCTGAGCAAGAGAAATCGCCAAACATAGTCATTTCTTCATTGCCGTCCAAAAACAACGCTTTTTTACACTCCTGTCTCCCTTTCTCTTGGAAACAATGACTTACATCAATCCTTTTACATAATTCTTGTTTCTCATGACATTTCTAACATTGCCCACAATTATCAACTTTCTAAGTCTTTCTGAGTAGGAGAAATCGCTAAACATAGTCATTTCTTCATTGTAGTCCAAAAACAACGCTTTTTTTCACTCCTGTCTCCCTTTCTCTTGGAAACAATGACTTACATCAATCCTTTTACATAATTCTTGTTTCTCATGACATTTCTAACATTGCCCACAATTATCAACTTTCTAAGTCCTTTCTGAGCAAGAGAAATCGCAAAACATAGTCATTTCTTCATTGCCGTCCAAAAACAACGCTTTTTTACACTCCTGTCTCCCTTTCTCTTGGAAACAATGACTTACATCAATCCTTTTACATAATTCTTGTTTCTCATGACATTTCTAACATTGCCTACAATTATCAACTTTCTAAGTCTTTCTGAGCAAGAGAAATCGTAAAACATAGTCATTTCTTCATTGCCGTCCAAAAACAATGCTTTTTTACAATCCTGTCTCCCTTTCTCTTGGAAACAATGACTTACATCAATCCTTTTACATAATTCTTGTTTCTCATGACATTTCTAACATTGCCCACAATTATCAACTTTCTAAGTCTTTCTGAGCAGGAGAAATCGCAAAACATAGTCATTTCTTCATTGCCATCCAAAAACAACGCTTTTTTACACTCCTGTCTCCCTTTCTCTTGGAAACAATGACTTACATCAATCCTTTTACATAATTCTTGTTTCTCATGACATTTCTAACATTGCCCACAATTATCAACTTTCTAAGTCTTTCTGAGCAAGAGAAATCGCAAAACATAGTCATTTCTTTATTGCCATCCAAAAACAACGCTTTTTTACACCCCTGTCTCCCTTTCTCTTGGAAACAATGACTTACATCAATTCTTTTACATAATTCTTGTTTCTCATGACATTTCTAACATTGCCTACAATTATCAACTTTCTAAGTCTTTCTGAGCAAGAGAAATCGCAAAACATAGGCATTTCTTCATTGCCGTCCAAAAACAATGCTTTTTTACACTCCTGTCTCCCTTTCTCTTGGAAACAATGACTTACATCAATCCTTTTACATAATTCTTGTTTCTCATGACATTTCTAACATTGCCCACAATTATCAACTTTCTAAGTCTTTCTGAGCAAGAGAAATCGAAAAACATAGTCATTTCTTCATTGTAGTCCAAAAACAACGCTTTTTTTCACTCCTGTCTCCCTTTCTCTTGGAAACAATGACTTACATCAATCCTTTTACATAATTCTTGTTTTTCATGACATTTCTAACATTGCCTACAATTATCAACTTTCTAAGTCTTTCTGAGCAAGAGAAATCGCAAAACATAGGCATTTCTTCATTACCGTCCAAAAAACAATGCTTTTTTACACTCCTGTCTCCCTTTCTCTTGGAAACAATGACTTACATCAATTCTTTTACATAATTCTTGTTTCTCATGACATTTCTAACATTGCCCACAATTATCAACTTTCTAAGTCTTTCTAAGCAAGAGAAATCGCAAAACATAGTCATTTCTTCATTGCCGTCCAAAAACAACGCTTTTTTACACTCCTGTCTCCCTTTCTCTTGGAAACAATGACTTACATCAATCCTTTTACATAATTCTTGTTTCTCATGACATTTCTAACATTGCCCACAATTATCAACTTTCTAAGTCTTTCTGAGCAAGAGAAATCGCAAAACATAGTCATTTCTTCATTGCCGTCCAAAAACAACGCTTTTTTACACTCCTGTCTCCCTTTCTCTTGGAAACAATGACTTACATCAATCCTTTTACATAATTCTTGTTTCTCATGACATTTCTAACATTGCCCACAATTATCAACTTTCTAAGTCTTTCTGAGCAAGAGAAATCGCAAAACATAGTCATTTCTTCATTGCCGTCCAAAAACAACGCTTTTTTACACTCCTGTCTCCCTTTCTCTTGGAAACAATGACTTACATCAATCCTTTTACATAATTCTTGTTTCTCATGACATTTCTAACATTGCCCACAATTATCAACTTTCTAAGTCTTTCTGAGTAGGAGAAATCGCTAAACATAGTCATTTCTTCATTGTAGTCCAAAAACAACGCTTTTTTTCACTCCTGTCTCCCTTTCTCTTGGAAACAATGACTTACATCAATCCTTTTACATAATTCTTGTTTTTCATGACATTTCTAACATTGCCTACAATTATCAACTTTCTAAGTCTTTCTGAGCAAGAGAAATCGCAAAACATAGGCATTTCTTCATTACCGTCCAAAAACAATGCTTTTTTACACTCCTGTCTCCCTTTCTCTTGGAAACAATGACTTACATCAATTCTTTTACATAATTCTTGTTTCTCATGACATTTCTGACATTGCCCACAATTATTAACTTTCTAAGTCTTTCTGAGTAAGAGAAATCGCTAAACATAGTCATTTGTTCATTCCCGTAAAAAGCAACGCTTTTTTACAATCCTGTCTCCCTTTCTCTTGGAAACAATGACTTACATCAATCCTTTTACATAATTCTTGTTTCTCATGACATTTCTAACATTGCCCACAATTATCAACTTTCTAAGTCTTTCTGAGCAGGAGAAATCGCAAAACATAGTCATTTCTTCATTGCCGTCCAAAAACAACGCTTTTTTACACTCCTGTCTCCCTTTCTCTTGGAAACAATGACTTACATCAATCCTTTTACATAATTCTTGTTTCTGATGACATTTCTAACATTGCCCACAATTATCAACTTTCTAAGTCTTTCTGAGCAAGAGAAATCGCAAAACATAGTCATTTCTTCATTGCCGTCCAAAAACAACGCTTTTTTACACTCCTGTCTCCCTTTCTCTTGGAAACAATGACTTACATCAATCCTTTTACATAATTCTTGTTTCTCATGAAATTTCTAACATTGCCCACAATTATCAACTTTCTAAGTCTTTCTGAGTAGGAGAAATCGCTAAACATAGTCATTTCTTCATTGTAGTCCAAAAACAACGCTTTTTTTCACTCCTGTCTCCCTTTCTCTTGGAAACAATGACTTACATCAATCCTTTTACATAATTCTTGTTTTTCATGACATTTCTAACATTGCCTACAATTATCAACTTTCTAAGTCTTTCTGAGCAAGAGAAATCGCAAAACATAGGCATTTCTTCATTACCGTCCAAAAACAATGCTTTTTTACACTCCTGTCTCCCTTTCTCTTGGAAACAATGACTTACATCAATTCTTTTACATAATTCTTGTTTCTCATGACATTTCTAACATTGCCCACAATTATCAACTTTCTAAGTCTTTCTAAGCAAGAGAAATCGCAAAACATAGTCATTTCTTCATTGCCGTCCAAAAACAACGCTTTTTTACACTCCTGTCTCCCTTTCTCTTGGAAACAATGACTTACATCAATCCTTTTACATAATTCTTGTTTCTCATGACATTTCTGACATTGCCCACAATTATTAACTTTCTAAGTCTTTCTGAGTAAGAGAAATCGCTAAACATAGTCATTTCTTCATTCCCGTAAAAAGCAACGCTTTTTTACACTCCTGTCTCCCTTTCTTATGGAAACAATGACTTACATCAATTCTTTTACATAATTCTTGTTTCTCATGACATTTCTAACATTGCCCACAATTATCAACTTTCTAAGTCTTTCTGAGCAAGAGAAATCGCAAAACATAGTCATTTCTTCATTGCCGTCCAAAAACAATGCTTTTTTACAATCCTGTCTCCCTTTCTCTTGGAAACAATGACTTACATCAATCCTTTTACATAATTCTTGTTTCTCATGACATTTCTAACATTGCCCACAATTATCAACTTTCTAAGTCTTTCTGAGCAGGAGAAATCGCAAAACATAGTCATTTCTTCATTGCCGTCCAAAAACAACGCTTTTTTACACTCCTGTCTCCCTTTCTCTTGGAAACAATGACTTACATCAATCCTTTTACATAATTCTTGTTTCTGATGACATTTCTAACATTGCCCACAATTATCAACTTTCTAAGTCTTTCTGAGCAAGAGAAATCGCAAAACATAGTCATTTCTTCATTGCCGTCCAAAAACAACGCTTTTTTACACTCCTGTCTCCCTTTCTCTTGGAAACAATGACTTACATCAATTCTTTTACATAATTCTTGTTTCTCATGACATTTCTAACATTGCCTACAATTATCAACTTTCTAAGTCTTTCTGAGCAAGAGAAATCGCAAAACAAAGGCATTTCTTCATTGCCGTCCAAAAACAACGCTTTTTTAAACTCCTGTCTCCCTTTCTCTTGGAAACAATGACTTACATCAATCCTTTTACATAATTCTTGTTTCTCATGACATTTCTAACATTGCCCACAATTATCAACTTTCTAAGTCTTTCTGAGCAAGAGAAATCGCAAAACATATTCATTTCTTCATTGCCGTCCAAAAACAACGCTTTTTTACACTCCTGTCTCCCTTTCTCTTGGAAACAATGGCTTACATCAATTCTTTTACATAATTCTTGTTTCTCATGACATTTCTAACATTGCCCACAATTATCAACTTTCTAAGTCTTTCTGAGCAAGAGAAATCGCAAAACATAGTCATTTCTTCATTGCCGTCCAAAAACAACGCTTTTTTACACTCCTGTCTCCCTTTCTCTTGGAAACAATGACTTACATCAATCCTTTTACATAATTCTTGATTCTCATGACATTTCTAACATTGCCCACAATTATCAACTTTCTAAGTCTTTCTGAGCAGGAGAAAATGCAAAGCATAGTCATTTCTTCATTGCCGTCCAAAAACAACGCTTTTTTACACTCCTGTCTCCCTTTCTCTTGGAAACAATGACTTACATCAATTCTTTTACATACTTCTTGTTTCTCATGACATTTCTAACATTGCCCACAATTATCAACTTTCTAAGTCTTTCTGAGTAGGAGAAATCGCTAAACATAGTCATTTCTTCATTGTAGTCCAAAAACAACGCTTTTTTTCACTCCTGTCTCCCTTTCTCTTGGAAACAATGACTTACATCAATCCTTTTACATAATTCTTGTTTTTCATGACATTTCTAACATTGCCTACAATTATCAACTTTCTAAGTCTTTCTGAGCAAGAGAAATCGCAAAACATAGGCATTTCTTCATTACCGTCCAAAAACAATGCTTTTTTACACTCCTGTCTCCCTTTCTCTTGGAAACAATGACTTACATCAATTCTTTTACATAATTCTTGTTTCTCATGACATTTCTAACATTGCCCACAATTATCAACTTTCTAAGTCTTTCTAAGCAAGAGAAATCGCAAAACATAGTCATTTCTTCATTGCCGTCCAAAAACAACGCTTTTTTACACTCCTGTCTCCCTTTCTCTTGGAAACAATGACTTACATCAATCCTTTTACATAATTCTTGTTTCTCATGACATTTCTGACATTGCCCACAATTATTAACTTTCTAAGTCTTTCTGAGTAAGAGAAATCGCTAAACATAGTCATTTCTTCATTCCCGTAAAAAGCAACGCTTTTTTACACTCCTGTCTCCCTTTCTTATGGAAACAATGACTTACATCAATTCTTTTACATAATTCTTGTTTCTCATGACATTTCTAACATTGCCCACAATTATCAACTTTCTAAGTCTTTCTGAGCAAGAGAAATCGCAAAACATAGTCATTTCTTCATTGCCGTCCAAAAACAATGCTTTTTTACAATCCTGTCTCCCTTTCTCTTGGAAACAATGACTTACATCAATCCTTTTACATAATTCTTGTTTCTCATGACATTTCTAACATTGCCCACAATTATCAACTTTCTAAGTCTTTCTGAGCAGGAGAAATCGCAAAACATAGTCATTTCTTCATTGCCGTCCAAAAACAACGCTTTTTTACACTCCTGTCTCCCTTTCTCTTGGAAACAATGACTTACATCAATCCTTTTACATAATTCTTGTTTCTGATGACATTTCTAACATTGCCCACAATTATCAACTTTCTAAGTCTTTCTGAGCAAGAGAAATCGCAAAACATAGTCATTTCTTCATTGCCGTCCAAAAACAACGCTTTTTTACACTCCTGTCTCCCTTTCTCTTGGAAACAATGACTTACATCAATTCTTTTACATAATTCTTGTTTCTCATGACATTTCTAACATTGCCTACAATTATCAACTTTCTAAGTCTTTCTGAGCAAGAGAAATCGCAAAACAAAGGCATTTCTTCATTGCCGTCCAAAAACAACGCTTTTTTAAACTCCTGTCTCCCTTTCTCTTGGAAACAATGACTTACATCAATCCTTTTACATAATTCTTGTTTCTCATGACATTTCTAACATTGCCCACAATTATCAACTTTCTAAGTCTTTCTGAGCAAGAGAAATCGCAAAACATATTCATTTCTTCATTGCCGTCCAAAAACAACGCTTTTTTACACTCCTGTCTCCCTTTCTCTTGGAAACAATGGCTTACATCAATTCTTTTACATAATTCTTGTTTCTCATGACATTTCTAACATTGCCCACAATTATCAACTTTCTAAGTCTTTCTGAGCAAGAGAAATCGCAAAACATAGTCATTTCTTCATTGCCGTCCAAAAACAACGCTTTTTTACACTCCTGTCTCCCTTTCTCTTGGAAACAATGACTTACATCAATCCTTTTACATAATTCTTGATTCTCATGACATTTCTAACATTGCCCACAATTATCAACTTTCTAAGTCTTTCTGAGCAGGAGAAAATGCAAAGCATAGTCATTTCTTCATTGCCGTCCAAAAACAACGCTTTTTTACACTCCTGTCTCCCTTTCTCTTGGAAACAATGACTTACATCAATTCTTTTACATACTTCTTGTTTCTCATGACATTTCTAACATTGCCCACAATTATCAACTTTCTAAGTTTTTCTGAGCAGGAGAAATCGCAAAACATAGTCATTTCTTCATTGCCGTCCAAAAACAACGCTTTTTTACACTCCTGTCTCCCTTTCTCTTGGAAACAATGACTTACATCAATCCTTTTACATAATTCTTGTTTCTCATGACATTTCTAACATTGCCCACAATTATCAAATTTCTAAGTCTTTCTGAGTAGGAGAAATCGCTAAACATAGTCATTTCTTCATTGTAGTCTAAAAACAACGCTTTTTTTCACTCCTGTCTCCCTTTCTCTTGGAAACAATGACTTACATCAATCCTTTTACATAATTCTTGTTTCTCATGACATTTCTAACATTGCCCACAATTATCAACTTTCTAAGTCTTTCTGAGCAAGAGAAATCGCAAAACATAGTCATTTCTTCATTGCCGTCCAAAAACAACGCTTTTTTACACTCCTGTCTCCCTTTCTCTTGGAAACAATGGCTTACATCAATTCTTTTACATAATTCTTGTTTCTCATGACATTTCTAACATTGCCCACAATTATCAACTTTCTAAGTCTTTCTGAGCAAGAGAAATCGCAAAACATAGTCATTTCTTCATTGCCGTCCAAAAACAACGCTTTTTTACACTCCTGTCTCCCTTTCTCTTGGAAACAATGACTTACATCAATTCTTTTACATAATTCTTGTTTCTCATGACATTTCTAACATTGCCTACAATTATCAACTTTCTAAGTCTTTCTGAGCAAGAGAAATCGCAAAACATAGGCATTTCTTCATTGCCGTCCAAAAACAATGCTTTTTTACACTCCAGTCTCCCTTTCTCTTGGAAACAATGACTTACATCAATCCTTTTACATAATTCTTGTTTCTCATGACATTTCTAACATTGCCCACAATTATCAACTTTCTAAGTCTTTCTGAGCAAGAGAAATCGCAAAACATATTCATTTCCTTATTGCCGTCCAAAAACAACGCTTTTTTACACTCCTGTCTCCCTTTCTCTTGGAAACAATGGCTTACATCAATTCTTTTACATAATTCTTGTTTCTCATGACATTTCTAACATTGCCCACAATTATCAACTTTCGAAGTCTTTCTGAGCAAGAGAAATCGAAAAACATAGTCATTTCTTCATTGCCGTCCAAAAACAACGCTTTTTTACACTCCTGTCTCCCTTTCTCTTGGAAACAATGACTTACATCAATCCTTTTACATAATTCTTGTTTCTCATGACATTTCTAACATTGCCCACAATTATCAACTTTCTAAGTCTTTCTGAGCAAGAGAAATCGTAAAACATAGTCATTTCTTCATTGCCGTCCAAAAACAATGCTTTTTTACAATCCTGTCTCCCTTTCTCTTGGAAACAATGACTTACATCAATCCTTTTACATAATTCTTGTTTCTCATGACATTTCTAACATTGCCCACAATTATCAACTTTCTAAGTCTTTCTGAGCAGGAGAAATCGCAAAACATAGTCATTTCTTCATTGCCATCCAAAAACAACGCTTTTTTACACTCCTGTCTCCCTTTCTCTTGGAAACAATGACTTACATCAATCCTTTTACATAATTCTTGTTTCTCATGACATTTCTAACATTGCCCACAATTATCAACTTTCTAAGTCTTTCTGAGCAAGAGAAATCGCAAAA
Organism: Mixophyes fleayi; assembly: GCF_038048845.1. NCBI lineage: Eukaryota > Metazoa > Chordata > Amphibia > Anura > Limnodynastidae > Mixophyes > Mixophyes fleayi. The sequence goes on along the minus strand of NW_027446094.1, from coordinate 62,517 downwards.
CATAGGCATTTCTTCATTGCCGTCCAAAAACAATGCTTTTTTACACTCCAGTCTCCCTTTCTCTTGGAAACAATGACTTACATCAATTCTTTTACATAATTCTTGTTTCTCATGACATTTCTAACATTGCCCACAATTATCAACTTTCTAAGTCTTTCTGAGCATGAGAAATCGCAAAACATAGTCATTTCTTTATTGCCGTCCAAAAACAATGCTTTTTTACACTCCTGTCTCCCTTTCTCTTGGAAACAATGACTTACATCAATTCTTTTACATAATTCTTGTTTCTCATGACATTTCTAACATTGCCCACAATTATCAACTTTCTAAGTCTTTCTGAGCAAGAGAAATCGCAAAACATAGTCATTTCTTCATTGCCGTCCAAAAACAACGCTTTTTTACACTCCTGTCTCCCTTTCTCTTGGAAACAATGACTTACATCAATCCTTTCACATAATTCTTGTTTCTCATGACATTTCTAACATTGCCCACAATTATCAACTTTCTAAGTCTTTCTGAGTAGGAGAAATCGCTAAACATAGTCATTTCTTCATTGTAGTCCAAAAACAACGATTTTTTTCACTCCTGTCTCCCTTTCTCTTGGAAACAATGACTTACATCAATCCTTTTACATAATTCTTGTTTCTCATGACATTTCTAACATTGCCCACAATTATCAACTTTCTAAGTCTTTCTGAGCAAGAGAAATCGCAAAACATAGGCATTTCTTCACTGCCGTCCAAAAACAACGCTTTTTTACACTCCTGTCTCCCTTTCTCTTGGAAACAATGACTTACATCAATCCTTTTACATAATTCTTGTTTCTCATGACATTTCTAACATTGCCCACAATTATCAACTTTCTAAGTCTTTCTGAGCAAGAGAAATCGCAAAACATAGTCATTTCTTCATTGCCGTCCAAAAACAACGCTTTTTTACACTCCTGTCTCCCTTTCTCTTGGAAACAATGGCTTACATCAATTCTTTTACATAATTCTTGTTTCTCATGACATTTCTAACATTTCCCACAATTATCAACTTTCTAAGTCTTTCTGAGCAAGAGAAATCGCAAAACATAGTCATTTCTTCATTGCCATCCAAAAACAATGCTTTTTTACACTCCTGTCTCCCTTTCTCTTGGAAACAATGACTTACATCAATTCTTTTACATAATTCTTGTTTCTCATGACATTTCTAACATTGCCCACAATTATCAACTTTCTAAGTCTTTCTAAGCAAGAGAAATCGCAAAACATAGTCATTTCTTCATTGCCGTCCAAAAGCAACGCTTTTTTACACTCCTGTCTCCCTTTCTCTTGGAAACAATGACTTACATCAATCCTTTTACATAATTCTTGTTTCTCATGACATTTCTAACATTGCCCACAATTATCAAATTTCTAAGTCTTTCTGAGTAGGAGAAATCGCTAAACATAGTCATTTCTTCATTGTAGTCTAAAAACAACGCTTTTTTTCACTCCTGTCTCCCTTTCTCTTGGAAACAATGACTTACATCAATCCTTTTACATAATTCTTGTTTCTCATGACATTTCTAACATTGCCCACAATTATCAACTTTCTAAGTCTTTCTGAGCAAGAGAAATCGCAAAACATAGTCATTTCTTCATTGCCGTCCAAAAACAACGCTTTTTTACACTCCTGTCTCCCTTTCTCTTGGAAACAATGGCTTACATCAATTCTTTTACATAATTCTTGTTTCTCATGACATTTCTAACATTGCCCACAATTATCAACTTTCTAAGTCTTTCTGAGCAAGAGAAATCGCAAAACATAGTCATTTCTTCATTGCCGTCCAAAAACAACGCTTTTTTACACTCCTGTCTCCCTTTCTCTTGGAAACAATGACTTACATCAATTCTTTTACATAATTCTTGTTTCTCATGACATTTCTAACATTGCCTACAATTATCAACTTTCTAAGTCTTTCTGAGCAAGAGAAATCGCAAAACATAGGCATTTCTTCATTGCCGTCCAAAAACAATGCTTTTTTACACTCCAGTCTCCCTTTCTCTTGGAAACAATGACTTACATCAATCCTTTTACATAATTCTTGTTTCTCATGACATTTCTAACATTGCCCACAATTATCAACTTTCTAAGTCTTTCTGAGCAAGAGAAATCGCAAAACATATTCATTTCCTTATTGCCGTCCAAAAACAACGCTTTTTTACACTCCTGTCTCCCTTTCTCTTGGAAACAATGGCTTACATCAATTCTTTTACATAATTCTTGTTTCTCATGACATTTCTAACATTGCCCACAATTATCAACTTTCGAAGTCTTTCTGAGCAAGAGAAATCGAAAAACATAGTCATTTCTTCATTGCCGTCCAAAAACAACGCTTTTTTACACTCCTGTCTCCCTTTCTCTTGGAAACAATGACTTACATCAATCCTTTTACATAATTCTTGTTTCTCATGACATTTCTAACATTGCCCACAATTATCAACTTTCTAAGTCTTTCTGAGCAAGAGAAATCGTAAAACATAGTCATTTCTTCATTGCCGTCCAAAAACAATGCTTTTTTACAATCCTGTCTCCCTTTCTCTTGGAAACAATGACTTACATCAATCCTTTTACATAATTCTTGTTTCTCATGACATTTCTAACATTGCCCACAATTATCAACTTTCTAAGTCTTTCTGAGCAGGAGAAATCGCAAAACATAGTCATTTCTTCATTGCCATCCAAAAACAACGCTTTTTTACACTCCTGTCTCCCTTTCTCTTGGAAACAATGACTTACATCAATCCTTTTACATAATTCTTGTTTCTCATGACATTTCTAACATTGCCCACAATTATCAACTTTCTAAGTCTTTCTGAGCAAGAGAAATCGCAAAACATAGGCATTTCTTCATTGCCGTCCAAAAACAATGCTTTTTTACACTCCAGTCTCCCTTTCTCTTGGAAACAATGACTTACATCAATTCTTTTACATAATTCTTGTTTCTCATGACATTTCTAACATTGCCCACAATTATCAACTTTCTAAGTCTTTCTGAGCATGAGAAATCGCAAAACATAGTCATTTCTTTATTGCCGTCCAAAAACAATGCTTTTTTACACTCCTGTCTCCCTTTCTCTTGGAAACAATGACTTACATCAATTCTTTTACATAATTCTTGTTTCTCATGACATTTCTAACATTGCCCACAATTATCAACTTTCTAAGTCTTTCTGAGCAAGAGAAATCGCAAAACATAGTCATTTCTTCATTGCCGTCCAAAAACAACGCTTTTTTACACTCCTGTCTCCCTTTCTCTTGGAAACAATGACTTACATCAATCCTTTCACATAATTCTTGTTTCTCATGACATTTCTAACATTGCCCACAATTATCAACTTTCTAAGTCTTTCTGAGTAGGAGAAATCGCTAAACATAGTCATTTCTTCATTGTAGTCCAAAAACAACGATTTTTTTCACTCCTGTCTCCCTTTCTCTTGGAAACAATGACTTACATCAATCCTTTTACATAATTCTTGTTTCTCATGACATTTCTAACATTGCCCACAATTATCAACTTTCTAAGTCTTTCTGAGCAAGAGAAATCGCAAAACATAGGCATTTCTTCACTGCCGTCCAAAAACAACGCTTTTTTACACTCCTGTCTCCCTTTCTCTTGGAAACAATGACTTACATCAATCCTTTTACATAATTCTTGTTTCTCATGACATTTCTAACATTGCCCACAATTATCAACTTTCTAAGTCTTTCTGAGCAAGAGAAATCGCAAAACATAGTCATTTCTTCATTGCCGTCCAAAAACAACGCTTTTTTACACTCCTGTCTCCCTTTCTCTTGGAAACAATGGCTTACATCAATTCTTTTACATAATTCTTGTTTCTCATGACATTTCTAACATTTCCCACAATTATCAACTTTCTAAGTCTTTCTGAGCAAGAGAAATCGCAAAACATAGTCATTTCTTCATTGCCATCCAAAAACAATGCTTTTTTACACTCCTGTCTCCCTTTCTCTTGGAAACAATGACTTACATCAATTCTTTTACATAATTCTTGTTTCTCATGACATTTCTAACATTGCCCACAATTATCAACTTTCTAAGTCTTTCTAAGCAAGAGAAATCGCAAAACATAGTCATTTCTTCATTGCCGTCCAAAAGCAACGCTTTTTTACACTCCTGTCTCCCTTTCTCTTGGAAACAATGACTTACATCAATCCTTTTACATAATTCTTGTTTCTCATGACATTTCTAACATTGTCCACAATTATCAACTTTCGAAGTCTTTCTGAGCAAGAGAAATCGAAAAACATAGTCATTTCTTCATTGCCGTCCAAAAACAACGCTTTTTTACACTCCTGTCTCCCTTTCTCTTGGAAACAATGACTTACATCAATCCTTTTACATAATTCTTGTTTCTCATGACATTTCTAACATTGCCCACAATTATCAACTTTCTAAGTCTTTCTGAGCAAGAGAAATCGTAAAACATAGTCATTTCTTCATTGCCGTCCAAAAACAATGCTTTTTTACAATCCTGTCTCCCTTTCTCTTGGAAACAATGACTTACATCAATCCTTTTACATAATTCTTGTTTCTCATGACATTTCTAACATTGCCCACAATTATCAACTTTCTAAGTCTTTCTGAGCAGGAGAAATCGCAAAACATAGTCATTTCTTCATTGCCATCCAAAAACAACGCTTTTTTACACTCCTGTCTCCCTTTCTCTTGGAAACAATGACTTACATCAATCCTTTTACATAATTCTTGTTTCTCATGACATTTCTAACATTGCCCACAATTATCAACTTTCTAAGTCTTTCTGAGCAAGAGAAATCGCAAAACATAGGCATTTCTTCATTGCCGTCCAAAAACAATGCTTTTTTACACTCCAGTCTCCCTTTCTCTTGGAAACAATGACTTACATCAATTCTTTTACATAATTCTTGTTTCTCATGACATTTCTAACATTGCCCACAATTATCAACTTTCTAAGTCTTTCTAAGCAAGAGAAATCGCAAAACATAGTCATTTCTTCATTGCCGTCCAAAAACAACACTTTTTTACACTCCTGTCTCCCTTTCTCTTGGAAACAATGACTTACATCAATCCTTTTACATAATTCTTGTTTCTCATGACATTTCTGACATTGCCCACAATTATTAACTTTCTAAGTCTTTCTGAGCAAGAGAAATCGCAAAACATAGTCATTTCTTCATTGCCGTCCAAAAACAACACTTTTTTACACTCCTGTCTCCCTTTCTCTTGGAAACAATGGCTTACATCAATTCTTTTACATAATTCTTGTTTCTCATGACATTTCTAACATTGCCCACAATTATCAACTTTCTAAGTCTTTCTGAGCAGGAGAAATCGCAAAACATAGTCATTTCTTCATTGCCATCCAAAAACAACGCTTTTTTACACTCCTGTCTCCCTTTCTCTTGGAAACAATGACTTACATCAATCCTTTTACATAATTCTTGTTTCTCATGACATTTCTAACATTGCCCACAATTATCAACTTTCTAAGTCTTTCTGAGCATGAGAAATCGCAAAACATAGTCATTTCTTTATTGCCGTCCAAAAACAATGCTTTTTTACACTCCTGTCTCCCTTTATCTTGGAAACAATGACTTACATCAATCCTTTTACATAATTCTTGTTTCTCATGACATTTCTAACATTGCCCACAATTATCAACTTTCTAAGTCTTTCTGAGCAAGAGAAATCGCAAAACATAGTCATTTCTTCATTGCCGTCCAAAAACAACGTTTTTTTACACCCCTGTCTCCCTTTCTCTTGGAAACAATGACTTACATCAATTCTTTTACATAATTCTTGTTTCTCATGACATTTCTAACATTGCCTACAATTATCAACTTTCTAAGTCTTTCTGAGCAAGAGAAATCGCAAAACATAGGCATTTCTTCATTGCCGTCCAAAAATAATGCTTTTTTACACTCCAGTCTCCCTTTCTCTTGGAAACAATGACTTACATCAATCCTTTTACATAATTCTTGTTTCTCATGACATTTCTAACATTGCCCACAATTATCAACTTTCTAAGTCTTTCTGAGCAAGAGAAATCGCAAAACATATTCATTTCTTCATTGCCGTCCAAAAACAACGCTTTTTTACACTCCTGTCTCCCTTTCTCTTGGAAACAATGGCTTACATCAATTCTTTTACATAATTCTTGTTTCTCATGACATTTCTAACATTGCCCACAATTATCAACTTTCGAAGTCTTTCTGAGCAAGAGAAATCGCAAAACATAGTCATTTCTTCATTGCCGTCCAAAAACAACGCTTTTTTACACTCCTGTCTCCCTTTCTCTTGGAAACAATGACTTACATCAATCCTTTTACATAATTCTTGTTTCTCATGACATTTCTAACATTGCCCACAATTATCAACTTTCTAAGTCTTTCTGAGCAAGAGAAATCGCAAAACATAGTCATTTCTTCATTGCCGTCCAAAAACAACGCTTTTTTACACTCCTGTCTCCCTTTCTCTTGGAAACAATGACTTACATCAATCCTTTTACATAATTCTTGTTTCTCATGACATTTCTAACATTGCCCACAATTATCAACTTTCTAAGTCTTTCTGAGCAAGAGAAATCGCAAAACATAGTCATTTCTTCATTGCCGTCCAAAAACAACGCTTTTTTACACTCCTGTCTCCCTTTCTCTTGGAAACAATGACTTACATCAATCCTTTTACATAATTCTTGTTTCTCATGACATTTCTAACATTGCCCACAATTATCAACTTTCTAAGTCTTTCTGAGTAGGAGAAATCGCTAAACATAGTCATTTCTTCATTGTAGTCCAAAAACAACGCTTTTTTTCACTCCTGTCTCCCTTTCTCTTGGAAACAATGACTTACATCAATCCTTTTACATAATTCTTGTTTCTCATGACATTTCTAACATTGCCCACAATTATCAACTTTCTAAGTCTTTCTGAGCAAGAGAAATCGCAAAACATAGTCATTTCTTCATTGCCGTCCAAAAACAACGCTTTTTTACACTCCTGTCTCCCTTTCTCTTGGAAACAATGACTTACATCAATCCTTTTACATAATTCTTGTTTCTCATGACATTTCTAACATTGCCTACAATTATCAACTTTCTAAGTCTTTCTGAGCAAGAGAAATCGTAAAACATAGTCATTTCTTCATTGCCGTCCAAAAACAATGCTTTTTTACAATCCTGTCTCCCTTTCTCTTGGAAACAATGACTTACATCAATCCTTTTACATAATTCTTGTTTCTCATGACATTTCTAACATTGCCCACAATTATCAACTTTCTAAGTCTTTCTGAGCAGGAGAAATCGCAAAACATAGTCATTTCTTCATTGCCATCCAAAAACAACGCTTTTTTACACTCCTGTCTCCCTTTCTCTTGGAAACAATGACTTACATCAATCCTTTTACATAATTCTTGTTTCTCATGACATTTCTAACATTGCCCACAATTATCAACTTTCTAAGTCTTTCTGAGCAAGAGAAATCGCAAAACATAGTCATTTCTTCATTGCCGTCCAAAAACAACGCTTTTTTACACCCCTGTCTCCCTTTCTCATGGAAACAATGACTTACATCAATTCTTTTACATAATTCTTGTTTCTCATGACATTTCTAACATTGCCTACAATTATCAACTTTCTAAGTCTTTCTGAGCAAGAGAAATCGCAAAACATAGGCATTTCTTCATTGCCGTCCAAAAACAATGCTTTTTTACACTCCAGTCTCCCTTTCTCTTGGAAACAATGACTTACATCAATCCTTTTACATAATTCTTGTTTCTCATGACATTTCTAACATTGCCCACAATTATCAACTTTCTAAGTCTTTCTGAGCAAGAGAAATAGCAAAACATATTCATTTCTTCATTGCCGTTCAAAAACAACGCTTTTTTACACTCCTGTCTCCCTTTCTCTTGGAAACAATGGCTTACATCAATTCTTTTACATAATTCTTGTTTCTCATGACATTTCTAACATTGCCCACAATTATCAACTTTCGAAGTCTTTCTGAGCAAGAGAAATCGCAAAACATAGTCATTTCTTCATTGCCGTCCAAAAACAACGCTTTTTTACACTCCTGTCTCCCTTTCTCTTGGAAATAATGACTTACATCAATCCTTTTACATAATTTTTGTTTCTCATGACATTCTAACATTGCCCACAATTATCAACTTTCTAAGTCTTTCTGAGCAAGAGAAATCGCAAAACATAGTCATTTCTTCATTGCCGTCCAAAAACAACGCTTTTTTACACTCCTGTCTCCCTTTCTCTTGGAAACAATGACTTACATCAATCCTTTTACATAATTCTTGTTTCTCATGACATTTCTAACATTGCCCACAATTATCAACTTTCTAAGTCTTTCTGAGCAAGAGAAATCGCAAAACATAGTCATTTCTTCATTGCCGTCCAAAAACAACGCTTTTTTACACTCCTGTCTCCCTTTCTCTTGGAAACAATGACTTACATCAATCCTTTTACATAATTCTTGTTTCTCATGACATTTCTAACATTGCCCACAATTATCAACTTTCTAAGTCTTTCTGAGTAGGAGAAATCGCTAAACATAGTCATTTCTTCATTGTAGTCCAAAAACAACGCTTTTTTTCACTCCTGTCTCCCTTTCTCTTGGAAACAATGACTTACATCAATCCTTTTACATAATTCTTGTTTCTCATGACATTTCTAACATTGCCTACAATTATCAACTTTCTAAGTCTTTCTGAGCAAGAGAAATCGCAAAACATAGGCATTTCTTCATTACCGTCCAAAAACAATGCTTTTTTACACTCCTGTCTCCCTTTCTCTTGGAAACAATGACTTACATCAATTCTTTTACATAATTCTTGTTTCTCATGACATTTCTAACATTGCCCACAATTATCAACTTTCTAAGTCTTTCTAAGCAAGAGAAATCGCAAAACATAGTCATTTCTTCATTGCCGTCCAAAAACAACGCTTTTTTACACTCCTGTCTCCCTTTCTCTTGGAAACAATGACTTACATCAATCCTTTTACATAATTCTTGTTTCTCATGACATTTCTGACATTGCCCACAATTAATAACTTTATAAGTCTTTCTGAGTAAGAGAAATCGCTAAACATAGTCATTTCTTCATTCCCGTAAAAAGCAACGCTTTTTTACACTCCTGTCTCCCTTTCTTATCGAAACAATGACTTACATCAATCCTTTTACATAATTCTTGTTTCTCATGACATTTCTAACATTGCCCACAATTATCAACTTTCTAAGTCTTTCTGAGCAGGAGAAATCGCAAAACATAGTCATTTCTTCATTGCCGTCCAAAAACAACGCTTTTTTACACTCCTGTCTCCCTTTCTCTTGGAAACAATGACTTACATCAATCCTTTTACATAATTCTTGTTTCTGATGACATTTCTAACATTGCCCACAATTATCAACTTTCTAAGTCTTTCTGAGCAAGAGAAATCGCAAAACATAGTCATTTCTTCATTGCCGTCCAAAAACAACGCTTTTTTACACTCCTGTCTCCCTTTCTCTTGGAAACAATGACTTACATCAATTCTTTTACATAATTCTTGTTTCTCATGACATTTCTAACATTGCCTACAATTATCAACTTTCTAAGTCTTTCTGAGCAAGAGAAATCGCAAAACAAAGGCATTTCTTCATTGCCGTCCAAAAACAACGCTTTTTTACACTCCTGTCTCCCTTTCTCTTGGAAACAATGACTTACATCAATCCTTTTACATAATTCTGGTTTCTCATGACATTTCTAACATTGCCCACAATTATCAACTTTCTAAGTCTTTCTGAGCAAGAGAAATCGCAAAACATATTCATTTCTTCATTGCCGTCCAAAAACAACGCTTTTTTACACTCCTGTCTCCCTTTCTCTTGGAAACAATGGCTTACATCAATTCTTTTACATAATTCTTGTTTCTCATGACATTTCTAACATTGCCCACAATTATCAACTTTCTAAGTCTTTCTAAGCAAGAGAAATCGCAAAACATAGTCATTTCTTCATTGCCGTCCAAAAACAACGCTTTTTTACACTCCTGTCTCCCTTTCTCTTGGAAACAATGACTTACATCAATCCTTTTACATAATTCTTGTTTCTCATGACATTTCTGACATTGCCCACAATTATTAACTTTCTAAGTCTTTCTGAGTAAGAGAAATCGCTAAACATAGTCATTTCTTCATTCCCGTAAAAAGCAACGCTTTTTTACACTCCTGTCTCCCTTTCTTATGGAAACAATGACTTACATCAATCCTTTTACATAATTCTTGTTTCTCATGACATTTCTAACATTGCCCACAATTATCAACTTTCTAAGTCTTTCTGAGCAGGAGAAATCGCAAAACATAGTCATTTCTTCATTGCCGTCCAAAAACAACGCTTTTTTACACTCCTGTCTCCCTTTCTCTTGGAAACAATGACTTACATCAATCCTTTTACATAATTCTTGTTTCTGATGACATTTCTAACATTGCCCACAATTATCAACTTTCTAAGTCTTTCTGAGCAAGAGAAATCGCAAAACATAGTCATTTCTTCATTGCCGTCCAAAAACAACGCTTTTTTACACTCCTGTCTCCCTTTCTCTTGGAAACAATGACTTACATCAATTCTTTTACATAATTCTTGTTTCTCATGACATTTCTAACATTGCCTACAATTATCAACTTTCTAAGTCTTTCTGAGCAAGAGAAATCGCAAAACAAAGGCATTTCTTCATTGCCGTCCAAAAACAACGCTTTTTTACACTCCTGTCTCCCTTTCTCTTGGAAACAATGACTTACATCAATCCTTTTACATAATTCTGGTTTCTCATGACATTTCTAACATTGCCCACAATTATCAACTTTCTAAGTCTTTCTGAGCAAGAGAAATCGCAAAACATATTCATTTCTTCATTGCCGTCCAAAAACAACGCTTTTTTACACTCCTGTCTCCCTTTCTCTTGGAAACAATGGCTTACATCAATTCTTTTACATAATTCTTGTTTCTCATGACATTTCTAACATCGCCCACAATTATCAACTTTCTAAGTCTTTCTGAGCAAGAGAAATCGCAAAACATAGTCATTTCTTCATTGCCGTCCAAAAACAACGCTTTTTTACACTCCTGTCTCCCTTTCTTTTGGAAACAATGACTTACATCAATCCTTTTATATAATTCTTTATTCTCATGACATTTCTAACATTGCCCACAATTATCAACTTTCTAAGTCTTTCTGAGCAGGAGAAAATGCAAAGCATAGTCATTTCTTCATTGCCGTCCAAAAACAACGCTTTTTTACACTCCTGTCTCCCTTTCTCTTGGAAACAATGACTTACATCAATTCTTTTACATACTTCTTGTTTCTCATGACATTTCTAACATTGCCCACAATTATCAACTTTCTAAGTTTTTCTGAGCAGGAGAAATCGCAAAACATAGTCATTTCTTCATTGCCGTCCAAAAACAACGCTTTTTTACACTCCTGTCTCCCTTTCTCTTGGAAACAATGACTTACATCAATCCTTTTACATAATTCTTGTTTCTCATGACATTTCTAACATTGCCCACAATTATCAAATTTCTAAGTCTTTCTGAGTAGGAGAAATCGCTAAACATAGTCATTTCTTCATTGTAGTCTAAAAACAACGCTTTTTTTCACTCCTGTCTCCCTTTCTCTTGGAAACAATGACTTACATCAATCCTTTTACATAATTCTTGTTTCTCATGACATTTCTGACATTGCCCAAAATTATTAACTTTCTAAGTCTTTCTGAGCAAGAGAAATCGCTAAACATAGTTATTTCTTCATTCCCGTCAAAACAACAACGCTTTTTTATACTCCTGTCTCCCTTTCTTATGGAAACAATGACTTACATCAATTCTTTTACATAATTCTTGTTTCTCATGACATTTCTAACATTGCCCACAATTATCAACTTTCTAAGTCTTTCTGAGCAGGAGAAATCGCAAAACATAGTCATTTCTTCATTGCCATCCAAAAACAACGCTTTTTTACACTCCTGTCTCCCTTTCTCTTGGAAACAATGCCTTACATCAATTCTTTTACATAATTCTTGTTTCTCATGACATTTCTAACATTGCCTACAATTATCAACTTTCTAAGTCTTTCTGAGCAAGAGAAATCGCAAAACATAGGCATTTCTTCATTGCCGTCCAAAAACAATGCTTTTTTACACTCCTGTCTCCCTTTCTCTTGGAAACAATGGCTTACATCAATTCTTTTACATAATTCTTGTTTCTCATGACATTTCTAACATTGCTCACATTTATCAACTTTCTAAGTCTTTCTGAGCAGGAGAAATCGCAAAACATAGTCATTTCTTCATTGCCGTCCAAAAACAACGCTTTTTTACACTCCTGTCTCCCTTTCTCTTGGAAACAATGACTTACATCAATCCTTTTACATAATTCTTGTTTCTCATGACATTTCTAACATTGCCCACAATTATCAACTTTCTAAGTCTTTCTGAGCAGGAGAAATCGCAAAACATAGTCATTTCTTCATTGCAGTCCAAAAACAACGCTTTTTTCACTTCTCTCTTTCTTTCTCTTGGAAACAATGACTTACATCAATCCTTTTACATAATTCTTGTTTCTAATGACATTTCTAACATTGCCCACAACTTTTAACTTTCTAAGTCTTTCTGAGCAAGAGACATCGCAAAACATAGTCATTTCTTCATTCCCGTCCAAAAACAACGCTTTTTTACACTCCTGTCTCCCTTTCTTATGGAAACAATGACTTACATCAATTCTTTTACATAATTCTTGTTTCTCATGACATTTCTAACATTGCCCACAATTATCAACTTTCTAAGTCTTTCTGAGCAAGAGAAATCGCAAAACATAGTCATTTCTTCATTGCCGTCCAAAAACAACGCTTTTTTACACTCCTGTCTCCCTTTCTCTTGGAAACAATGACTTACATCAATCCTTTTACATAATTCTTGTTTCTAATGACATTTCTAACATTACCCACAATTATTAACTTTCTAAGTCTTTCTGAGCAAGAGAAATCGCAAAACATAGTCATTTCTTCATTCCCGTCCAAAAACAACGCTTTTTTACACTCCTGTCTCCCTTTCTCTTGGAAACAATGACTTACATCAATCCTTTTACATAATTCTTGTTTCTCATGACATTTCTAACATTGCCCACAATTATCAACTTTCTAAGTCTTTCTGAGCAAGAGAAATCGCAAAACATAGTCATTTCTTCATTGCCGTCAAAAAACAACGCTTTTTTACACTCCTGTCTCCCTTTCTATTGGAAACAATGGCTTACATCAATTCTTTTACATAATTCTTGTTTCTCATGACATTTCTAACATTGCCCACAATTATCAACTTTCTAAGTCTTTCTGAGCAAGAGAAATCGCAAAACATAGTCATTTCTACATTGCCGTCCAAAAACAACGCTTTTTTACACTCCTGTCTCCCTTTCTCCTGGAAACAATTACTTACATCAATCCTTTTACATAATTCTTGTTTCTCATGACATTTCTAACATTGCCCACAATTATCAACTTTCTAAGTCTTTCTGAGCAGGAGAAATCGCAAAACATAGTCATTTCTTCATTGCCATCCAAAAACAACGCTTTTTTACACTCCTGTCTCCCTTTCTCTTGGAAACAATGACTTACATCAATCCTTTTACATAATTCTTGTTTCTTATGACATTTCTAACATTGCCCACAATTATCAACTTTCTAAGTCTTTCTGAGCAAGAAAAATCGCAAAACATAGTCATTTCTTCATTGCCGTCCAAAAACAATGCTTTTTTACACTCCTGTCTCCCTTTCTCTTGGAAACAATGGCTTACATCAATTCTTTTACATAATTCTTGTTTCTCATGACATTTCTAACATTGCCCACAATTATCAACTTTCTAAGTCTTTCTGAGCAAGAGAAATCGCAAAACATAGTCATTTCTTCATTGCCGTCCAAAAACAACGCTTTTTTACACTCCTGTCTCCCTTTCTCTTGGAAACAATTACTTACATCTATCCTTTTACATAATTCTTGTTTCTCATGACATTTCTAACATTGCCCACAATTATCAACTTTCTAAGTCTTTCTGAGCAAGAGAAATCGCAAAACATAGTCATTTCTTCATTGCCGTCCAAAAACAACGCTTTTTTACAATACTGTCTCCCTTTCTCATGGAAACAATGACTTACATCAATCCTTTTACATAATTCTTGTTTCTCATGACATTTCTAACATTGCCCACAATTATCAACTTTCTAAGTCTTTCTGAGCAGGAGAAATCGCAAAACATAGTCATTTCTTCATTGCAGTCCAAAAACAACGCTTTTTTACACTCCTGTCTCCCTTTCTCTTGGAAACAATGACTTACATCAATCCTTTTACATAATTCTTGTTTCTCATGACATTTCTAACATTGCCCACAATTATCAACTTTCTAAGTCTTTCTGAGCAAGAGAAATCGCAAAACATAGTCATTTCTTCATTGCCGTCCAAAAACAACGCTTTTTTACACTCCTGTCTCCCTTTCTCTTGGAAACAATGACTTACATCAATCCTTTTACATAATTCTTGTTTCTTATGACATTTCTAACATTGCCCACAATTATCAACTTTCTAAGTCTTTCTGAGCAAGAGAAATCGCAAAACATAGTCATTTCTTCATTGCCGTCCAAAAACAACGCTTTTTTACACTCCTGTCTCCCTTTCTCTTGGAAACAATGGCTTACATCAATTCTTTTACATAATTCTTGTTTCTCATGACATTTCTAACATTGCCCACAATTATCAACTTTCTAAGTCTTTCTGAGCAAGAGAAATCGCAAAACATAGTCATTTCTTCATTGCCGTCCAAAAACAACGCTTTTTTACACTCCTGTCTCCCTTTCTCTTGGAAACAATTACTTACATCTATCCTTTTACATAATTCTTGTTTCTCATGACATTTCTAACATTGCCCACAATTATCAACTTTCTAAGTCTTTCTGAGCAAGAGAAATCGCAAAACATAGTCATTTCTTCATTGCCGTCCAAAAACAACGCTTTTTTACAATACTGTCTCCCTTTCTCATGGAAACAATGACTTACATAAATCCTTTTACATAATTCTTGTTTCTCATGACATTTCTAACATTGCCCACAATTATCAACTTTCTAAGTCTTTCTGAGCAGGAGAAATCGCAAAACATAGTCATTTCTTCATTGCAGTCCAAAAACAACGCTTTTTTACACTCCTGTCTCCCTTTCTCTTGGAAACAATGACTTACATCAATCCTTTTACATAATTCTTGTTTCTGGTGACATTTCTAACATTGCCCACAATTATCAAATTTCTAAGTCTTTCTGAGCAAGAGAAATCGCAAAACATAGTCATTTCTTTATTGCCGTCCAAAAACAACGCTTTTTTACACTCCTGTCTCCCTTTCTCTTGGAAACAATGACTTACATCAATTCTTTTACATAATTCTTGTTTCTCATGACATTTCTAACATTGCCTACAATTATCAACTTTCTAAGTCTTTCTGAGCAAGAGAAATCGCAAAACATAGTCATTTCTTCATTGCCGTCCAAAAACAACGCTTTTTTACACTCCTGTCTCCCTTTCTTATGAAAATAATGACTTACATCAATCCTTTTACATAATTCTTGTTTCTCATGACATTTCTAACATTGCCCACAATTAACAACTTTCTAAGTCTTTCTGAGCAGGAGAAATCGCAAAACATAGTCATTTCTTCATTGCCATCCAAAAACAACGCTTTTTTACACTCCTGTCTCCCTTTCTCTTGGAAACAATTACTTACATCAATCCTTTTACATAATTCTTGTTTCTCATGACATTTCTAACATTGCCCACAATTATCAACTTTCTAAGTCTTTCTGAGCAAGAGAAATCGCAAAACATAGTCATTTCTTCATTGCCATCCAAAAACAACGCTTTTTTACACTCCTGTCTCCCTTTCTCTTGGAAACAATGGCTTACATCAATTCTTTTACATAATTCTTGTTTCTCATGACATTTCTAACATTGCCCACAATTATCAACTTTCTAAGTCTTTCTGAGCAAGAGAAATCGCAAAACATAGTCATTTCTTCATTGCCGTCCAAAAACAACGCTTTTTTACACTCCTGTCTCCCTTTCTCTTGGAAACAATTACTTACATCTATCCTTTTACATAATTCTTGTTTCTCATGACATTTCTAACATTGCCCTCAATTATCAACTTTCTAAGTCTTTCTGAGCAAGAGAAATCGCAAAACATAGTCATTTCTTCATTGCCGTCCAAAAACAACGCTTTTTTACAATACTGTCTCCCTTTCTCATGGAAACAATGACTTACATCAATCCTTTTACATAATTCTTGTTTCTCATGACATTTCTAACATTGCCCACAATTATCAACTTTCTAAGTCTTTCTGAGCAGGAGAAATCGCAAAACATAGTCATTTCTTCATTGCAGTCCAAAAACAACGCTTTTTTACACTCCTGTCTCCCTTTCTCTTGGAAACAATGACTTACATGAATCTTTTTACATAATTCTTGTTTCTCATGACATTTCTAACATTGCCCACAATTATCAACTTTCTAAGTCTTTCTGAGCAAGAGAAATCGCAAAACATAGTCATTTCTTCATTGCCGTCCAAAAACAATGCTTTTTTACACTCCAGTCTCCCTTTCTCTTGGAAACAATGACTTACATCAATCCTTTTACATAATTCTTGTTTCTCATGACATTTCTAACATTGCCCACAATTATCAACTTTCTAAGTCTTTCTGAGCAAGAGAAATAGCAAAACATATTCATTTCTTCATTGCCGTTCAAAAACAACGCTTTTTTACACTCCTGTCTCCCTTTCTCTTGGAAACAATGGCTTACATCAATTCTTTTACATAATTCTTGTTTCTCATGACATTTCTAACATTGCCCACAATTATCAACTTTCGAAGTCTTTCTGAGCAAGAGAAATCGCAAAACATAGTCATTTCTTCATTGCCGTCCAAAAACAACGCTTTTTTACACTCCTGTCTCCCTTTCTCTTGGAAACAATGACTTACATCAATCCTTTTACATAATTTTTGTTTCTCATGACATTTCTAACATTGCCCACAATTATCAACTTTCTAAGTCTTTCTGAGCAAGAGAAATCGCAAAACATAGTCATTTCTTCATTGCCGTCCAAAAACAACGCTTTTTTACACTCCTGTCTCCCTTTCTCTTGGAAACAATGGCTTACATCAATTCTTTTACATAATTCTTGTTTCTCATGACATTTCTAACATTGCCCACAATTATCAACTTTCTAAGTCTTTCTGAGCAAGAGAAATCGCAAAACATAGTCATTTCTTCATTGCCGTCCAAAAACAACGCTTTTTTACACTCCTGTCTCCCTTTCTCTTGGAAACAATTACTTACATCTATCCTTTTACATAATTCTTGTTTCTCATGACATTTCTAACATTGCCCACAATTATCAACTTTCTAAGTCTTTCTGAGCAGGAGAAATCGCAAAACATAGTCATTTCTTCATTGCAGTCCAAAAACAACGCTTTTTTACACTCCTGTCTCCCTTTCTCTTGGAAACAATGACTTACATCAATTCTTTTACATAATTCTTGTTTCTCATGACATTTCTAACATTGCCCACAATTATCAACTTTCTAAGTCTTTCTGAGCAAGAGAAATCGCAAAACATAGTCATTTCTTCATTGCCGTCCAAAAACAACGCTTTTTTACACTCCTGTCTCCCTTTCTCTTGGAAACAATTACTTACATCTATCCTTTTACATAATTCTTGTTTCTCATGACATTTCTAACATTGCCCACAATTATCAACTTTCTAAGTCTTTCTGAGCAAGAGAAATCGCAAAACATAGTCATTTCTTCATTGTCGTCCAAAAACAACGCTTTTTTACAATACTGTCTCCCTTTCTCATGGAAACAATGACTTACATCAATCCTTTTACATAATTCTTGTTTCTCATGACATTTCTAACATTGCCCACAATTATCAACTTTCTAAGTCTTTCTGAGCAGGAGAAATCGCAAAACATAGTCATTTCTTCATTGCAGTCCAAAAACAACGCTTTTTTACACTCCTGTCTCCCTTTCTCTTGGAAACAATGACTTACATCAATCCTTTTACATAATTCTTGTTTCTCATTACATTTCTAACATTGCCCACAATTATCAACTTTCTAAGTCTTTCTGAGCAAGAGAAATCGCAAAACATAGTCATTTCTTCATTGCCGTCCAAAAACAACGCTTTTTTACACTCCTGTCTCCCTTTCTCTTGGAAACAATGACTTACATCAATCCTTTTACATAATTCTTGTTTCTTATGACATTTCTAACATTGCCCACAATTATCAACTTTCTAAGTCTTTCTGAGCAAGAGAAATCGCAAAACATAGTCATTTCTTCATTGCCGTCCAAAAACAACGCTTTTTTACACTCCTGTCTCCCTTTCTCTTGGAAACAATGGCTTACATCAATTCTTTTACATAATTCTTGTTTCTCATGACATTTCTAACATTGCCCACAATTATCAACTTTCTAAGTCTTTCTGAGCAAGAGAAATCGCAAAACATAGTCATTTCTTCATTGCCGTCCAAAAACAACGCTTTTTTACACTCCTGTCTCCCTTTCTCTTGGAAACAATTACTTACATCTATCCTTTTACATAATTCTTGTTTCTCATGACATTTCTAACATTGCCCACAATTATCAACTTTCTAAGTCTTTCTGAGCAAGAGAAATCGCAAAACATAGTCATTTCTTCATTGCCGTCCAAAAACAACGCTTTTTTACAATACTGTCTCCCTTTCTCATGGAAACAATGACTTACATAAATCCTTTTACATAATTCTTGTTTCTCATGACATTTCTAACATTGCCCACAATTATCAACTTTCTAAGTCTTTCTGAGCAGGAGAAATCGCAAAACATAGTCATTTCTTCATTGCAGTCCAAAAACAACGCTTTTTTACACTCCTGTCTCCCTTTCTCTTGGAAACAATGACTTACATCAATCCTTTTACATAATTCTTGTTTCTGGTGACATTTCTAACATTGCCCACAATTATCAAATTTCTAAGTCTTTCTGAGCAAGAGAAATCGCAAAACATAGTCATTTCTTCAATGCCGTCCAAAAACAACGCTTTTTTACACTCCTGTCTCCCTTTCTCTTGGAAACAATGACTTACATCAATTCTTTTACATAATTCTTGTTTCTCATGACATTTCTAAAATTGCCTACAATTATCAACTTTCTAAGTCTTTCTGAGCAAGAGAAATCGCAAAACATAGTCATTTCTTCATTGCCGTCCAAAAACAACGCTTTTTTACACTCCTGTCTCCCTTTCTTATGAAAATAATGACTTACATCAATCCTTTTACATAATTCTTGTTTCTCATGACATTTCTAACATTGCCCACAATTAACAACTTTCTAAGTCTTTCTGAGCAGGAGAAATCGCAAAACATAGTCATTTCTTCATTGCCATCCAAAAACAACGCTTTTTTACACTCCTGTCTCCCTTTCTCTTGGAAACAATGACTTACATCAATCCTTTTACATAATTCTTGTTTCTGGTGACATTTCTAACATTGCCCACAATTATCAACTTTCTAAGTCTTTCTGAGCAAGAGAAATCGCAAAACATAGTCATTTCTTCATTGCCGTCCAAAAACAACGCTTTTTTACACTCCTGTCTCCCTTTCTCTTGAAAACAATGACTTACATCAATTCTTTTACATAATTCTTGTTTCTCATGACATTTCTAACATTGCCTACAATTATCAACTTTCTAAGTCTTTCTGAGCAAGAGAAATCGCAAAACATAGTCATTTCTTCATTGCTGTCCAAAAACAACGCTTTTTTACACTCCTGTCTCCCTTTCTCTTGGAAACAATGACTTACATCAATCCTTTTACATAATTCTTGTTTCTCATGACATTTCTAACATTGCCCACAATTATCAACTTTCTAAGTCTTTCTGAGCAAGAGAAATCGCAAAACATAGTCATTTCTTCATTGCCGTCCAAAAACAACGCTTTTTTACACTCCAGTCTCCCTTTCTCTTGGCTTACATCAATTCTTTTACATAATTCTTGTTTCTCATGACATTTCTAACATTGCCCACAATTATCAACTTTCTAAGTCTTTCTGAGCAAGAGAAATCGCAAAACATAGTCATTTCTTCATTGCCGTCCAAAAACAACGCTTTTTTACACTCCTGTCTCCCTTTCTCTTGGAAACAATGACTTACATCAATCCTTTTACATAATTCTTGTTTCTCATGCCATTTCTAACATTGCCCACAATTATCAACTTTCTAAGTCTTTCTGAGCAGGAGAAATCGCAAAACATAGTCATTTCTTCATTGCCGTCCAAAAACAACGCTTTTTTACACTCCTGTCTCCCTTTCTCTTGGAAACAATGACTTACATCAATTCTTTTACATAATTCTTGTTTCTCATGACATTTCTAACATTGCCCACAATTATCAACTTTCTAAGTCTTTCTGAGCAAGAGAAATCGCAAAACATAGTCATTTCTTTATTGCCGTCCAAAAACAATGCTTTTTTACACTCCTGTCTCCCTTTCTCTTGGAAACAATGACTTACATCAATTCTTTTACATAATTCTTGTTTCTCATGACATTTCTAACATTGCCCACAATTATCAACTTTCTAAGTCTTTCTGAGCAAGAGAAATCGCAAAACATAGTCATTTCTTCATTGCCGTCCAAAAACAACGCTTTTTTACACTCCTGTTTCCCTTTCTCTTGGAAACAATGACTTACATCAATTCTTTTACATAATTCTTGTTTCTCATGACATTTCTAACATTGCCCACAATTATCAACTTTCTAAGTCTTTCTTAGCAGGAGAAATCGCAAAAAAATTCATTTCTTCATTGCCGTCCAAAAACAATGCTTTTTTCACTCCTGTCTCCCTTTCTCTTGGAAACAATGACTTACATCAATCCTTTTACATAATTCTTGTTTCTCATGACATTTCTAACATTGCCCACAATTATCAACTTTCTAAGTCTTTCTGAGTAGGAGAAATCGCTAAACATAGTCATTTCTTCATTGTAGTCCAAAAACAACGCTTTTTTTCACTCCTGTCTCCCTTTCTCTTGGAAACAATGACTTACATCAATCCTTTTACATAATTCTTGTTTCTCATGACATTTCTGACATTGCCCACAATTATTAACTTTCTAAGTCTTTCTGAGCAAGAGAAATCGCTAAACATAGTCATTTCTTCATTCCCGTCAAAAAACAACGCTTTTTTACACTCCTGTCTCCCTTTCTTATGGAAACAATGACTTACATAAATTCTTTTACATAATTCTTGTTTCTCATGATATTTCTAACGTTGCCCACAATTATCAACTTTCTAAGTCTTTCTGAGCAAGAGAAATCGCAAAACATAGTCATTTCTTCATTGCCGTCCAAAAACAATGCTTTTTTACAATTCTTTCTCCCTTTCTCTTGGAAACAATGACTTACATCAATCCTTTTACATAATTCTTGTTTCTCATGACATTTCTAACATTGCCCACAATTATCAACTTTCTAAGTCTTTCTGAGCAGGAGAAATCGCAAAACATAGCCATTTCTTCATTGCCATCCAAAAACAACGCTTTTTTACACTCCTGTCTCCCTTTCTCTTGGAAACAATGACTTACATCAATCCTTTTACATAATTCTTGTTTCTCATGACATTTCTAACATTGCCCACAATTATCAATTTTCTAAGTCTTTCTGAGCAAGAGAAATCGCAAAACATAGTCATTTCTTCATTGCCGTCCAAAAACAACGCTTTTTTACACTCCTGTCTCCCTTTCTCTTGGAAACAATGACTTACATCAATTCTTTTACATAATTCTTGTTTCTCATGACATTTCTAACATTGCCTACAATTATCAACTTTCTAAGTCTTTCTGAGCAAGAGAAATCGCAAAACATAGGCATTTCTTCATTGCCGTCCAAAAACAATGCTTTTTTACACTCCAGTCTCCCTTTCTCTTGGAAACAATGACTTACATCAATCCTTTTACATAATTCTTGTTTCTCATGACATTTCTAACATTGCCCACAATTATCAACTTTCTAAGTCTTTCTGAGCAAGAGAAATCGCAAAACATATTCATTTCTTCATTGCCGTTCAAAAACAACGCTTTTTTACACTCCTGTCTCCCTTTCTCTTGGAAACAATGGCTTACATCAATTCTTTTACATAATTCTTGTTTCTCATGACATTTCTAACATTGCCCACAATTATCAACTTTCGAAGTCTTTCTGAGCAAGAGAAATCGCAAAACATAGTCATTTCTTCATTGCCGTCCAAAAACAACGCTTTTTTACACTCCTGTCTCCCTTTCTCTTGGAAACAATGACTTACATCAATCCTTTTACATAATTCTTGTTTCTCATGACATTTCTAACATTGCCCACAATTATCAACTTTCTAAGTCTTTCTGAGTAGGAGAAATCGCTAAACATAGTCATTTCTTCATTGTAGTCCAAAAACAACGCTTTTTTTCACTCCTGTCTCCCTTTCTCTTGGAAACAATGACTTACATCAATCCTTTTACATAATTCTTGTTTCTCATGACATTTCTAACATTGCCTACAATTATCAACTTTCTAAGTCTTTCTGAGCAAGAGAAATCGCAAAACATAGGCATTTCTTCATTACCGTCCAAAAACAATGCTTTTTTACACTCCTGTCTCCCTTTCTCTTGGAAACAATGACTTACATCAATTCTTTTACATAATTCTTGTTTCTCATGACATTTCTAACATTGCCCACAATTATCAACTTTCTAAGTCTTTCTAAGCAAGAGAAATCGCAAAACATAGTCATTTCTTCATTGCCGTCCAAAAACAACGCTTTTTTACACTCCTGTCTCCCTTTCTCTTGGAAACAATGACTTACATCAATCCTTTTACATAATTCTTGTTTCTCATGACATTTCTGACATTGCCCACAATTATTAACTTTCTAAGTCTTTCTGAGTAAGAGAAATCGCTAAACATAGTCATTTCTTCATTCCCGTAAAAAGCAACGCTTTTTTACACTCCTGTCTCCCTTTCTTATGGAAACAATGACTTACATCAATTCTTTTACATAATTCTTGTTTCTCATGACATTTCTAACATTGCCCACAATTATCAACTTTCTAAGTCTTTCTGAGCAAGAGAAATCGCAAAACATAGTCATTTCTTCATTGCCGTCCAAAAACAATGCTTTTTTACAATCCTGTCTCCCTTTCTCTTGGAAACAATGACTTACATCAATCCTTTTACATAATTCTTGTTTCTCATGACATTTCTAACATTGCCCACAATTATCAACTTTCTAAGTCTTTCTGAGCAGGAGAAATCGCAAAACATAGTCATTTCTTCATTGCCGTCCAAAAACAACGCTTTTTTACACTCCTGTCTCCCTTTCTCTTGGAAACAATGACTTACATCAATCCTTTTACATAATTCTTGTTTCTGATGACATTTCTAACATTGCCCACAATTATCAACTTTCTAAGTCTTTCTGAGCAAGAGAAATCGCAAAACATAGTCATTTCTTCATTGCCGTCCAAAAACAACGCTTTTTTACACTCCTGTCTCCCTTTCTCTTGGAAACAATGACTTACATCAATTCTTTTACATAATTCTTGTTTCTCATGACATTTCTAACATTGCCTACAATTATCAACTTTCTAAGTCTTTCTGAGCAAGAGAAATCGCAAAACAAAGGCATTTCTTCATTGCAGTCCAAAAACAACGCTTTTTTACACTCCTGTCTCCCTTTCTCTTGGAAACAATGACTTACATCAATCCTTTTACATAATTCTTGTTTCTCATGACATTTCTAACATTGCCCACAATTATCAACTTTCTAAGTCTTTCTGAGCAAGAGAAATCGCAAAACATATTCATTTCTTCATTGCCGTCCAAAAACAACGCTTTTTTACACTCCTGTCTCCCTTTCTCTTGGAAACAATGGCTTACATCAATTCTTTTACATAATTCTTGTTTCTCATGACATTTCTAACATTGCCCACAATTATCAACTTTCTAAGTCTTTCTGAGCAAGAGAAATCGCAAAACATAGTCATTTCTTCATTGCCGTCCAAAAACAACGCTTTTTTACACTCCTGTCTCCCTTTCTCTTGGAAACAATGACTTACATCAATCCTTTTACATAATTCTTGATTCTCATGACATTTCTAACATTGCCCACAATTATCAACTTTCTAAGTCTTTCTGAGCAGGAGAAAATGCAAAGCATAGTCATTTCTTCATTGCCGTCCAAAAACAACGCTTTTTTACACTCCTGTCTCCCTTTCTCTTGGAAACAATGACTTACATCAATTCTTTTACATACTTCTTGTTTCTCATGACATTTCTAACATTGCCCACAATTATCAACTTTCTAAGTTTTTCTGAGCAGGAGAAATCGCAAAACATAGTCATTTCTTCATTGCCGTCCAAAAACAACGCTTTTTTACACTCCTGTCTCCCTTTCTCTTGGAAACAATGACTTACATCAATCCTTTTACATAATTCTTGTTTCTCATGACATTTCTAACATTGCCCACAATTATCAAATTTCTAAGTCTTTCTGAGTAGGAGAAATCGCTAAACATAGTCATTTCTTCATTGTAGTCTAAAAACAACGCTTTTTTCACTCCTGTCTCCCTTTCTCTTGGAAACAATGACTTACATCAATCCTTTTACATAATTCTTGTTTCTCATGACATTTCTGACATTGCCCACAATTATTAACTTTCTAAGTCTTTCTGAGCAAGAGAAATCGCTAAACATAGTTATTTCTTCATTCCCGTCAAAAAAACAACGCTTTTTTATACTCCTGTCTCCCTTTCTTATGGAAACAATGACTTACATCAATTCTTTTACATAATTCTTGTTTCTCATGACATTTCTAACATTGCCCACAATTATCAACTTTCTAAGTCTTTCTGAGCAGGAGAAATCGCAAAACATAGTCATTTCTTCATTGCCATCCAAAAACAACGCTTTTTTACACTCCTGTCTCCCTTTGCTTGGAAACAATGACTTACATCAATCCTTTTACATAATTCTTGTTTCTAATGACATTTCTAACATTACCCACAACTTTTAACTTTCTAAGTCTTTCTGAGCAAGAGACATCGCAAAACATAGTCATTACTTCATTCCCGTCCAAAAACAACGCTTTTTTACACTCCTGTCTCCCTTTCTTATGGAAACAATGACTTACATCAATTCTTTTACATAATTCTTGTTTCTCATGACATTTCTAACATTGCCCACAATTATCAACTTTCTAAGTCTTTCTGAGCAAGAGAAATCGCAAAACATAGTCATTTCTTCATTGCCGTCCAAAAACAACGCTTTTTTACACTCCTGTCTCCCTTTCTCTTGGAAACAATGACTTACATCAATCCTTTTACATAATTCTTGTTTCTCATGACATTTCTAACATTGCCCAAAATTATATACTTTCTACGTCTTTCTGAGCAGGAGAAATCGCAAAACATAGTCATTTCTTCATTGCAGTCCAAAAACAACGCTTTTTTCACTCCTGTCTCCCTTTCTCTTGGAAACAAAGACTTACATCAATCCTTTTACATAATTCTTGTTTCTAATGACATTTCTAACATTGCCCACAATTATTAACTTTCTAAGTCTTTCTGAGCAAGAGAAATCGCAAAACATAGTCATTTCTTCATTCCCGTCCAAAAACAACGCTTTTTTACACTCCTGTCTCCCTTTCTCTTGGAAACAATGACTTACATCAATCCTTTTACATAATTCTTGTTTCTCATGACATTTCTAACATTGCCCACAATTATCAACTTTCTAAGTCTTTCTGAGCAAGAGAAATCGCAAAACATAGTCATTTCTTCATTGCCGTCAAAAAACAACGCTTTTTTACACTCCTGTCTCCCTTTCTATTGGAAACAATGGCTTACATCAATTCTTTTACATAATTCTTGTTTCTCATGACATTTCTAACATTGCCCACAATTATCAACTTTCTAAGTCTTTCTGAGCAAGAGAAATCGCAAAACATAGTCATTTCTACATTGCCGTCCAAAAACAACGCTTTTTTACACTCCTGTCTCCCTTTCTCTTGGAAACAATTACTTACATCAATCCTTTTACATAATTCTTGTTTCTCATGACATTTCTAACATTGCCCACAATTATCAACTTTCTAAGTCTTTCTGAGCAAGAGAAATCGCAAAACATAGTCATTTCTTCATTGCCATCCAAAAACAACGCTTTTTTACACTCCTGTCTCCCTTTCTCTTGGAAACAATGACTTACATCAATCCTTTTACATAATTCTTGTTTCTTATGACATTTCTAACATTGCCCACAATTATCAACTTTCTAAGTCTTTCTGAGCAAGAGAAATCGCAAAACATAGTCATTTCTTCATTGCCGTCCAAAAACAACGCTTTTTTACACTCCTGTCTCCCTTTCTCTTGGAAACAATGGCTTACATCAATTCTTTTACATAATTCTTGTTTCTCATGACATTTCTAACATTGCCCACAATTATCAACTTTCTAAGTCTTTCTGAGCAAGAGAAATCGCAAAACATAGTCATTTCTTCATTGCCGTCCAAAAACAACGCTTTTTTACACTCCTGTCTCCCTTTCTCTTGGAAACAATTACTTACATCTATCCTTTTACATAATTCTTGTTTCTCATGACATTTCTAACATTGCCCACAATTATCAACTTTCTAAGTCTTTCTGAGCAAGAGAAATCGCAAAACATAGTCATTTCTTCATTGCCGTCCAAAAACAACGCTTTTTTACAATACTGTCTCCCTTTCTCATGGAAACAATGACTTACATCAATCCTTTTACATAATTCATGTTTCTCATGACATTTCTAACATTGCCCACAATTATCAACTTTCTAAGTCTTTCTGAGCAGGAGAAATCGCAAAACATAGTCATTTCTACATTGCCGTCCAAAAACAACGCTTTTTTACACTCCTGTCTCCCTTTCTCTTGGAAACAATGACTTACATCAATCCTTTTACATAATTCTTGTTTCTCATGACATTTCTAACATTGCCCACAATTATCAACTTTCTAAGTCTTTCTGAGCAAGAGAAATCGCAAAACATAGTCATTTCTTCATTGCCGTCCAAAAACAACGCTTTTTTACACTCCTGTCTCCCTTTCTCTTGGAAACAATGACTTACATCAATCCTTTTACATAATTCTTGTTTCTTATGACATTTCTAACATTGCCCACAATTATCAACTTTCTAAGTCTTTCTGAGCAAGAGAAATCGCAAAACATAGTCATTTCTTCATTGCCGTCCAAAACAACGCTTTTTTACACTCCTGTCTCCCTTTCTCTTGGAAACAATTGCTTACATCAATTCTTTTACATAATTCTTGTTTCTCATGACATTTCTAACATTGCCCACAATTATCAACTTTCTAAGTCTTTCTGAGCAAGAGAAATCGCAAAACATAGTCATTTCTTCATTGCCGTCCAAAAACAACGCTTTTTTACACTCCTGTCTCCCTTTCTCTTGGAAACAATTACTTACATCAATCCTTTTACATAATTCTTGTTTCTCATGACATTTCTAACATTGCCCACAATTATCAACTTTCTAAGTCTTTCTGAGCAAGAGCAATCGCAAAACATAGTCATTTCTTCATTGCCGTCCAAAAACAACGCTTTTTTACAATACTGTCTCCCTTTCTCATGGAAACAATGACTTACATAAATCCTTTTACATAATTCTTGTTTCTCATGACATTTCTAACATTGCCCACAATTATCAACTTTCTAAGTCTTTCTGAGCAGGAGAAATCGCAAAACATAGTCATTTCTTCATTGCAGTCCAAAACAACGCTTTTTTACACTCCTGTCTCCCTTTCTCTTGGAAACAATGACTTACATCAATCCTTTTACATAATTCTTGTTTCTGGTGACATTTCTAACATTGCCCACAATTATCAAATTTCTAAGTCTTTCTGAGCAAGAGAAATCGCAAAACATAGTCATTTCTTCATTGCAGTCCAAAAATAACGCTTTTTTACACTCCTGTCTCCCTTTCTCTTGGAAACAATGACTTACATCAATTCTTTTACATAATTCTTGTTTCTCATGACATTTCTAACATTGCCCACAATTATCAACTTTCTAAGTCTTTCTGAGCAAGAGAAATCGCAAAACATAGTCATTTCTTCATTGCCGTCCAAAAACAACGCTTTTTTACACTCCTGTCTCCCTTTCTTATGAAAATAATGACTTACATCAATCCTTTTACATAATTCTTGTTTCTCATGACATTTCTAACATTGCCCACAATTATCAACTTTCTAAGTCTTTCTGAGCAAGAGAAATCGCAAAACATAGTCATTTCTTCATTGCCATCCAAAAACAACGCTTTTTTACACTCCTGTCTCCCTTTCTCTTGGAAACAATGACTTACATCAATCCTTTTACATAATTCTTGTTTCTTATGACATTTCTAACATTGCCCACAATTATCAACTTTCTAAGTCTTTCTGAGCAAGAGAAATCGCAAAACATAGTCATTTCTTCATTGCCGTCCAAAACAACGCTTTTTTACACTCCTGTCTCCCTTTCTCTTGGAAACAATGGCTTACATCAATTCTTTTACATAATTCTTGTTTCTCATGACATTTCTAACATTGCCCACAATTATCAACTTTCTAAGTCTTTCTGAGCAAGAGAAATCGCAAAACATAGTCATTTCTTCATTGCCGTCCAAAAACAACGCTTTTTTACACTCCTGTCTCCCTTTCTTATGAAAATAATGACTTACATCAATCCTTTTACATAATTCTTGTTTCTCATGACATTTCTAACATTGCCCACAATTAACAACTTTCTAAGTCTTTCTGAGCAGGAGAAATCGCAAAACATAGTCATTTCTTCATTGCCATCCAAAAATAACGCTTTTTTACACTCCTGTCTCCCTTTCTCTTGAAAACAATGACTTACATCAATTCTTTTACATAATTCTTGTTTCTCATGACATTTCTAACATTGCCTACAATTATCAACTTTCTAAGTCTTTCTGAGCAAGAGAAATCGCAAAACATAGTCATTTCTTCATTGCTGTCCAAAAACAACGCTTTTTTACACTCCTGTCTCCCTTTCTCTTGGAAACAATGACTTACATCAATCCTTTTACATAATTCTTGTTTCTCATGACATTTCTAACATTGCCCACAATTATCAACTTTCTAAGTCTTTCTGAGCAAGAGAAATCGCAAAACATAGTCATTTCTTCATTGCCGTCCAAAAACAACGCTTTTTTACACTCCATTCTCCCTTTCTCTTGGCTTACATCAATTCTTTTACATAATTCTTGTTTCTCATGACATTTCTAACATTGCCCACAATTATCAACTTTCTAAGTCTTTCTGAGCAAGAGAAATCGCAAAACATAGTCATTTCTTCATTGCCGTCCAAAAACAACGCTTTTTTACACTCCTGTCTCCCTTTCTCTTGGAAACAATGACTTACATCAATCCTTTTACATAATTCTTGTTTCTCATGCCATTTCTAACATTGCCCACAATTATCAACTTTCTAAGTCTTTCTGAGCAGGAGAAATCGCAAAACATAGTCATTTCTTCATTGCCGTCCAAAAACAACGCTTTTTTACACTCCTGTCTCCCTTTCTCTTGGAAACAATGACTTACATCAATTCTTTTACATAATTCTTGTTTCTCATGACATTTCTAACATTGCGCACAATTATCAACTTTCTAAGTCTTTCTGAGCAAGAGAAATCGCAAAACATAGTCATTTCTTTATTGCCGTCCAAAAACAATGCTTTTTTACACTCCTGTCTCCCTTTCTCTTGGAAACAATGACTTACATCAATTCTTTTACATAATTCTTGTTTCTCATGACATTTCTAACATTGCCCACAATTATCAACTTTCTAAGTCTTTCTGAGCAAGAGAAATCGCAAAACATAGTCATTTCTTCATTGCCGTCCAAAAACAACGCTTTTTTACACTCCTGTTTCCCTTTCTCTTGGAAACAATGACTTACATCAATCCTTTTACATAATTCTTGTTTCTCATGACATTTCTAACATTGCCCACAATTATCAACTTTCGAAGTCTTTCTGAGCAGGAGAAATCGCAAAAAAATTCATTTCTTCATTGCCGTCCAAAAACAATGCTTTTTTCACTCCTGTCTCCCTTTCTCTTGGAAACAATGACTTACATCAATCCTTTTACATAATTCTTGTTTCTCATGACATTTCTAACATTGCCCACAATTATCAACTTTCTAAGTCTTTCTGAGTAGGGAGAAATCGCTAAACATAGTCATTTCTTCATTGTAGTCCAAAAACAACGCTTTTTTTCACTCCTGTCTCCCTTTCTCTTGGAAACAATGACTTACATCAATCCTTTTACATAATTCTTGTTTCTCATGACATTTCTGACATTGCCCACAATTATTAACTTTCTAAGTCTTTCTGAGCAAGAGAAATCGCTAAACATAGTCATTTCTTCATTCCCGTCAAAAAACAACGCTTTTTTACACTCCTGTCTCCCTTTCTTATGGAAACAATGACTTACATAAATTCTTTTACATAATTCTTGTTTCTCATGATATTTCTAACGTTGCCCACAATTATCAACTTTCTAAGTCTTTCTGAGCAAGAGAAATCGCAAAACATAGTCATTTCTTCATTGCCGTCCAAAAACAACGCTTTTTTACACTCCTGTCTCCCTTTCTCTTGGAAACAATGACTTACATCAATCCTTTTACATAATTCTTGTTTCTCATGACATTTCTAACATTGCCCACAATTATCAACTTTCTAAGTCTTTCTGAGCAAGAGAAATCGCAAAACATAGTCATTTCTTCATTGCCGTCCAAAAACAACGCTTTTTTACACTCCTGTCTCCCTTTCTCTTGGAAACAATGACTTACATCAATCCTTTTACATAATTCTTGTTTCTCATGACATTTCTAACATTGCCCACAATTATCAACTTTCTAAGTCTTTCTGAGTAGGAGAAATCGCTAAACATAGTCATTTCTTCATTGTAGTCCAAAAACAACGCTTTTTTTCACTCCTGTCTCCCTTTCTCTTGGAAACAATGACTTACATCAATCCTTTTACATAATTCTTGTTTCTCATGACATTTCTAACATTGCCTACAATTATCAACTTTCTAAGTCTTTCTGAGCAAGAGAAATCGCAAAACATAGGCATTTCTTCATTACCGTCCAAAAACAATGCTTTTTTACACTCCTGTCTCCCTTTCTCTTGGAAACAATGACTTACATCAATTCTTTTACATAATTCTTGTTTCTCATGACATTTCTAACATTGCCCACAATTATCAACTTTCTAAGTCTTTCTAAGCAAGAGAAATCGCAAAACATAGTCATTTCTTCATTGCCGTCCAAAAACAACGCTTTTTTACACTCCTGTCTCCCTTTCTCTTGGAAACATTGACTTACATCAATCCTTTTACATAATTTTTGTTTCTCATGACATTTCTAACATTGCCCACAATTATCAACTTTCTAAGTCTTTCTGAGCAAGAGAAATCGCAAAACATAGTCATTTCTTCATTGCCGTCCAAAAACAACGCTTTTTTACACTCCTGTCTCCCTTTCTCTTGGAAACAATGACTTACATCAATCCTTTTACATAATTCTTGTTTCTCATGACATTTCTAACATTGCCCACAATTATCAACTTTCTAAGTCTTTCTGAGCAAGAGAAATCGCAAAACATAGTCATTTCTTCATTGCCGTCCAAAAACAACGCTTTTTTACACTCCTGTCTCCCTTTCTCTTGGAAACAATGACTTACATCAATCCTTTTACATAATTCTTGTTTCTCATGACATTTCTAACATTGCCCACAATTATCAACTTTCTAAGTCTTTCTGAGTAGGAGAAATCGCTAAACATAGTCATTTCTTCATTGTAGTCCAAAAACAACGCTTTTTTTCACTCCTGTCTCCCTTTCTCTTGGAAACAATGACTTACATCAATCCTTTTACATAATTCTTGTTTCTCATGACATTTCTGACATTGCCCACAATTATTAACTTTCTAAGTCTTTCTGAGTAAGAGAAATCGCTAAACATAGTCATTTCTTCATTCCCGTAAAAAGCAACGCTTTTTTACACTCCTGTCTCCCTTTCTTATGGAAACAATGACTTACATCAATTCTTTTACATAATTCTTGTTTCTCATGACATTTCTAACATTGCCCACAATTATCAACTTTCTAAGTCTTTCTGAGCAAGAGAAATCGCAAAACATAGTCATTTCTTCATTGCCGTCCAAAAACAATGCTTTTTTACAATCCTGTCTCCCTTTCTCTTGGAAACAATGACTTACATCAATCCTTTTACATAATTCTTGTTTCTCATGACATTTCTAACATTGCCCACAATTATCAACTTTCTAAGTCTTTCTGAGCAGGAGAAATCGCAAAACATAGTCATTTCTTCATTGCCGTCCAAAAACAACGCTTTTTTACACTCCTGTCTCCCTTTCTCTTGGAAACAATGACTTACATCAATCCTTTTACATAATTCTTGTTTCTGATGACATTTCTAACATTGCCCACAATTATCAACTTTCTAAGTCTTTCTGAGCAAGAGAAATCGCAAAACATAGTCATTTCTTCATTGCCGTCCAAAAACAACGCTTTTTTACACTCCTGTCTCCCTTTCTCTTGGAAACAATGACTTACATCAATTCTTTTACATAATTCTTGTTTCTCATGACATTTCTAACATTGCCTACAATTATCAACTTTCTAAGTCTTTCTGAGCAAGAGAAATCGCAAAACAAAGGCATTTCTTCATTGCCGTCCAAAAACAACGCTTTTTTACACTCCTGTCTCCCTTTCTCTTGGAAACAATGACTTACATCAATCCTTTTACATAATTCTTGTTTCTCATGACATTTCTAACATTGCCCACAATTATCAACTTTCTAAGTCTTTCTGAGCAAGAGAAATCGCAAAACATATTCATTTCTTCATTGCCGTCCAAAAACAACGCCTTTTTACACTCCTGTCTCCCTTTCTCTTGGAAACAATGGCTTACATCAATTCTTTTACATAATTCTTGTTTCTCATGACATTTCTAACATTGCCCACAATTATCAACTTTCTAAGTCTTTCTGAGCAAGAGAAATCGCAAAACATAGTCATTTCTTCATTGCCGTCCAAAAACAACGCTTTTTTACACTCCTGTCTCCCTTTCTCTTGGAAACAATGACTTACATCAATCCTTTTACATAATTCTTGATTCTCATGACATTTCTAACATTGCCCACAATTATCAACTTTCTAAGTCTTTCTGAGCAGGAGAAAATGCAAAGCATAGTCATTTCTTCATTGCCGTCCAAAAACAACGCTTTTTTACACTCCTGTCTCCCTTTCTCTTGGAAACAATGACTTACATCAATTCTTTTACATACTTCTTGTTTCTCATGACATTTCTAACATTGCCCACAATTATCAACTTTCTAAGTTTTTCTGAGCAGGAGAAATCGCAAAACATAGTCATTTCTTCATTGCCGTCCAAAAACAACGCTTTTTTACACTCCTGTCTCCCTTTCTCTTGGAAACAATGACTTACATCAATCCTTTTACATAATTCTTGTTTCTCATGACATTTCTAACATTGCCCACAATTATCAAATTTCTAAGTCTTTCTGAGTAGGAGAAATCGCTAAACATAGTCATTTCTTCATTGTAGTCTAAAAACAACGCTTTTTTCACTCCTGTCTCCCTTTCTCTTGGAAACAATGACTTACATCAATCCTTTTACATAATTCTTGTTTCTCATGACATTTCTGACATTGCCCACAATTATTAACTTTCTAAGTCTTTCTGAGCAAGAGAAATCGCTAAACATAGTTATTTCTTCATTCCCGTCAAAAAAACAACGCTTTTTTATACTCCTGTCTCCCTTTCTTATGGAAACAATGACTTACATCAATTCTTTTACATAATTCTTGTTTCTCATGACATTTCTAACATTACCCACAATTATCAACTTTCTAAGTCTTTCTGAGCAGGAGAAATCGCAAAACATAGTCATTTCTTCATTGCCATCCAAAAACAACGCTTTTTTACACTCCTGTCTCCCTTTCTCTTGGAAACAATGACTTACATCAATCCTTTTACATAATTCTTGTTTCTAATGACATTTCTAACATTACCCACAACTTTTAACTTTCTAAGTCTTTCTGAGCAAGAGACATCGCAAAACATAGTCATTTCTTCATTCCCGTCCAAAAACAACGCTTTTTTACACTCCTGTCTCCCTTTCTTATGGAAACAATGACTTACATCAATTCTTTTACATAATTCTTGTTTCTCATGACATTTCTAACATTGCCCACAATTATCAACTTTCTAAGTCTTTCTGAGCAAGAGAAATCGCAAAACATAGTCATTTCTTCATTGCCGTCCAAAAACAACGCTTTTTTACACTCCTGTCTCCCTTTCTCTTGGAAACAATGACTTACATCAATCCTTTTACATAATTCTTGTTTCTCATGACATTTCTAACATTGCCCACAATTATATACTTTCTACGTCTTTCTGAGCAGGAGAAATCGCAAAACATAGTCATTTCTTCATTGCAGTCCAAAAACAACGCTTTTTTCACTCCTGTCTCCCTTTCTCTTGGAAACAAAGACTTACATCAATCCTTTTACATAATTCTTGTTTCTAATGACATTTCTAACATTGCCCACAATTATTAACTTTCTAAGTCTTTCTGAGCAAGAGAAATCGCAAAACATAGTCATTTCTTCATTCCCGTCCAAAAACAACGCTTTTTTACACTCCTGTCTCCCTTTCTCTTGGAAACAATGACTTACATCAATCCTTTTACATAATTCTTGTTTCTCATGACATTTCTAACATTGCCCACAATTATCAACTTTCTAAGTCTTTCTGAGCAAGAGAAATCGCAAAACATAGTCATTTCTTCATTGCCGTCAAAAAACAACGCTTTTTTACACTCCTGTCTCCCTTTCTATTGGAAACAATGGCTTACATCAATTCTTTTACATAATTCTTGTTTCTCATGACATTTCTAACATTGCCCACAATTATCAACTTTCTAAGTCTTTCTGAGCAAGAGAAATCGCAAAACATAGTCATTTCTACATTGCCGTCCAAAAACAACGCTTTTTTACACTCCTGTCTCCCTTTCTCTTGGAAACAATGACTTACATCAATCCTTTTACATAATTCTTGTTTCTTATGACATTTCTAACATTGCCCACAATTATCAACTTTCTAAGTCTTTCTGAGCAAGAGAAATCGCAAAACATAGTCATTTCTTCATTGCCGTCCAAAAACAACGCTTTTTTACACTCCTGTCTCCCTTTCTCTTGGAAACAATGGCTTACATCAATTCTTTTACATAATTCTTGTTTCTCATGACATTTCTAACATTGCCCACAATTATCAACTTTCTAAGTCTTTCTGAGCAAGAGAAATCGCAAAACATAGTCATTTCTTCATTGCCGTCCAAAAACAA
Organism: Mixophyes fleayi; assembly: GCF_038048845.1. Classification (NCBI taxonomy): domain Eukaryota; kingdom Metazoa; phylum Chordata; class Amphibia; order Anura; family Limnodynastidae; genus Mixophyes; species Mixophyes fleayi. Next base: position 26,895 of record NW_027446094.1, on the reverse strand, counting down.
CGCTTTTTTACACTCCTGTCTCCCTTTCTCTTGGAAACAATTACTTACATCTATCCTTTTACATAATTCTTGTTTCTCATGACATTTCTAACATTGCCCACAATTATCAACTTTCTAAGTCTTTCTGAGCAAGAGAAATCGCAAAACATAGTCATTTCTTCATTGCCGTCCAAAAACAACGCTTTTTTACAATACTGTCTCCCTTTCTCATGGAAACAATGACTTACATCAATCCTTTTACATAATTCATGTTTCTCATGACATTTCTAACATTGCCCACAATTATCAACTTTCTAAGTCTTTCTGAGCAGGAGAAATCGCAAAACATAGTCATTTCTTCATTGCAGTCCAAAAACAACGCTTTTTTACACTCCTGTCTCCCTTTCTCTTGGAAACAATGACTTACATCAATCCTTTTACATAATTCTTGTTTCTCATGACATTTCTAACATTGCCCACAATTATCAACTTTCTAAGTCTTTCTGAGCAAGAGAAATCGCAAAACATAGTCATTTCTTCATTGCCGTCCAAAAACAACGCTTTTTTACACTCCTGTCTCCCTTTCTCTTGGAAACAATGACTTACATCAATCCTTTTACATAATTCTTGTTTCTTATGACATTTCTAACATTGCCCACAATTATCAACTTTCTAAGTCTTTCTGAGCAAGAGAAATCGCAAAACATAGTCATTTCTTCATTGCCGTCCAAAAACAACGCTTTTTTACACTCCTGTCTCCCTTTCTCTTGGAAACAATGGCTTACATCAATTCTTTTACATAATTCTTGTTTCTCATGACATTTCTAACATTGCCCACAATTATCAACTTTCTAAGTCTTTCTGAGCAAGAGAAATCGCAAAACATAGTCATTTCTTCATTGCCGTCCAAAAACAACGCTTTTTACACTCCTGTCTCCCTTTCTCTTGGAAACAATTACTTACATCTATCCTTTTACATAATTCTTGTTTCTCATGACATTTCTAACATTGCCCACAATTATCAACTTTCTAAGTCTTTCTGAGCAAGAGCAATCGCAAAACATAGTCATTTCTTCATTGCCGTCCAAAAACAACGCTTTTTTACAATACTGTCTCCCTTTCTCATGGAAACAATGACTTACATAAATCCTTTTACATAATTCTTGTTTCTCATGACATTTCTAACATTGCCCACAATTATCAACTTTCTAAGTCTTTCTGAGCAGGAGAAATCGCAAAACATAGTCATTTCTTCATTGCAGTCCAAAAACAACGCTTTTTTACACTCCTGTCTCCCTTTCTCTTGGAAACAATGACTTACATCAATCCTTTTACATAATTCTTGTTTCTGGTGACATTTCTAACATTGCCCACAATTATCAAATTTCTAAGTCTTTCTGAGCAAGAGAAATCGCAAAACATAGTCATTTCTTCATTGCAGTCCAAAAACAACGCTTTTTTACACTCCTGTCTCCCTTTCTCTTGGAAACAATGACTTACATCAATTCTTTTACATAATTCTTGTTTCTCATGACATTTCTAACATTGCCCACAATTATCAACTTTCTAAGTCTTTCTGAGCAAGAGAAATTGCAAAACATAGTCATTTCTTCATTGCCGTCCAAAAACAACGCTTTTTTACACTCCTGTCTCCCTTTCTTATGAAAATAATGACTTACATCAATCCTTTTACATTATTCTTGTTTCTCATGACATTTCTAACATTGCCCACAATTATCAACTTTCTAAGTCTTTCTGAGCAAGAGAAATCGCAAAACATAGTCATTTCTTCATTGCCATCCAAAAACAACGCTTTTTTACACTCCTGTCTCCCTTTCTCTTGGAAACAATGACTTACATCAATCCTTTTACATAATTCTTGTTTCTTATGACATTTCTAACATTGCCCACAATTATCAACTTTCTAAGTCTTTCTGAGCAAGAGAAATCGCAAAACATAGTCATTTCTTCATTGCCGTCCAAAAACAACGCTTTTTTACACTCCTGTCTCCCTTTCTCTTGGAAACAATGGCTTACATCAATTCTTTTACATAATTCTTGTTTCTCATGACATTTCTAACATTGCCCACAATTATCAACTTTCTAAGTCTTTCTGAGCAAGAGAAATCGCAAAACATAGTCATTTCTTCATTGCCGTCCAAAAACAACGCTTTTTTACACTCCTGTCTCCCTTTCTCTTGGAAACAATTACTTACATCTATCCTTTTACATAATTCTTGTTTCTCATGACATTTCTAACATTGCCCACAATTATCAACTTTCTAAGTCTTTCTGAGCAGGAGAAATCGCAAAACATAGTCATTTCTTCATTGCAGTCCAAAAACAACGCTTTTTTACACTCCTGTCTCCCTTTCTCTTGGAAACAATGACTTACATCAATCCTTTTACATAATTCTTGTTTCTCATGACATTTCTAACATTGCCCACAATTATCAACTTTCTAAGTCTTTCTGAGCAAGAGAAATCGCAAAACATAGTCATTTCTTCATTGCCGTCCAAAAACAACGCTTTTTTACACTCCTGTCTCCCTTTCTCTTGGAAACAATGACTTACATCAATCCTTTTACATAATTCTTGTTTCTCATGACATTTCTGACATTGCCCACAATTATTAACTTTCTAAGTCTTTCTGAGCAAGAGAAATCGCAAAACATAGTCATTTCTTCATTGCCGTCCAAAAACAACGCTTTTTTACACTCCTGTCTCCCTTTCTCTTGGAAACAATGACTTACATCAATTCTTTTACATAATTCTTGTTTCTCATGACATTTCTAACATTGCCCACAATTATCAACTTTCTAAGTCTTTCTGAGCAAGAGAAATTGCAAAACATAGTCATTTCTTCATTGCCGTCCAAAAACAACGCTTTTTTACACTCCTGTCTCCCTTTCTTATGAAAATAATGACTTACATCAATCCTTTTACATTATTCTTGTTTCTCATGACATTTCTAACATTGCCCACAATTATCAACTTTCTAAGTCTTTCTGAGCAAGAGAAATCGCAAAACATAGTCATTTCTTCATTGCCATCCAAAAACAACGCTTTTTTACACTCCTGTCTCCCTTTCTCTTGGAAACAATGACTTACATCAATCCTTTTACATAATTCTTGTTTCTTATGACATTTCTAACATTGCCCACAATTATCAACTTTCTAAGTCTTTCTGAGCAAGAGAAATCGCAAAACATAGTCATTTCTTCATTGCCGTCCAAAAACAACGCTTTTTTACACTCCTGTCTCCCTTTCTCTTGGAAACAATGGCTTACATCAATTCTTTTACATAATTCTTGTTTCTCATGACATTTCTAACATTGCCCACAATTATCAACTTTCTAAGTCTTTCTGAGCAAGAGAAATCGCAAAACATAGTCATTTCTTCATTGCCGTCCAAAAACAACGCTTTTTTACACTCCTGTCTCCCTTTCTCTTGGAAACAATTACTTACATCTATCCTTTTACATAATTCTTGTTTCTCATGACATTTCTAACATTGCCCACAATTATCAACTTTCTAAGTCTTTCTGAGCAGGAGAAATCGCAAAACATAGTCATTTCTTCATTGCAGTCCAAAAACAACGCTTTTTTACACTCCTGTCTCCCTTTCTCTTGGAAACAATGACTTACATCAATCCTTTTACATAATTCTTGTTTCTCATGACATTTCTAACATTGCCCACAATTATCAACTTTCTAAGTCTTTCTGAGCAAGAGAAATCGCAAAACATAGTCATTTCTTCATTGCCGTCCAAAAACAACGCTTTTTTACACTCCTGTCTCCCTTTCTCTTGGAAACAATGACTTACATCAATCCTTTTACATAATTCTTGTTTCTTATGACATTTCTAACATTGCCCACAATTATCAACTTTCTAAGTCTTTCTGAGCAAGAGAAATCGCAAAACATAGTCATTTCTTCATTGCCGTCCAAAAACAACGCTTTTTTACACTCCTGTCTCCCTTTCTCTTGGAAACAATGGCTTACATCAATTCTTTTACATAATTCTTGTTTCTCATGACATTTCTAACATTGCCCACAATTATCAACTTTCTAAGTCTTTCTGAGCAAGAGAAATCGCAAAACATAGTCATTTCTTCAACGTCCAAAAACAACGCTTTTTTTTACACTCCTGTCTCCCTTTCTCTTGGAAACAATTACTTACATCTATCCTTTTACATAATTCTTGTTTCTCATGACATTTCTAACATTGCCCACAATTATCAACTTTCTAAGTCTTTCTGAGCAGGAGAAATCGCAAAAACATAGTCATGTCTTCATTGCAGTCCAAAAACAACGCTTTTTTACACTCCTGTCTCCCTTTCTCTTGGAAACAATGACTTACATCAATCCTTTTACATAATTCTTGTTTCTTATGACATTTCTAACATTGCCCACAATTATCAACTTTCTAAGTCTTTCTGAGCAAGAGAAATCGCAAAACATAGTCATTTCTTCATTGCCGTCCAAAAACAACGCTTTTTTACACTCCTGTCTCCCTTTCTCTTGGAAACAATGGCTTACATCAATTCTTTTACATAATTCTTGTTTCTCATGACATTTCTAACATTGCCCACAATTATCAACTTTCTAAGTCTTTCTGAGCAAGAGAAATCGCAAAACATAGTCATTTCTTAATTGCCGTCCAAAAACAACGCTTTTTTACACTCCTGTCTCCCTTTCTCTTGGAAACAATTACTTACATCTATCCTTTTACATAATTCTTGTTTCTCATGACATTTCTAACATTGCCCACAATTATCAACTTTCTAAGTCTTTCTGAGCAAGAGAAATCGCAAAACATAGTCATTTCTTCATTGCCGTCCAAAAACAACGCTTTTTTACAATACTGTCTCCCTTTCTCATGGAAACAATGACTTACATCAATCCTTTTACATAATTCTTGTTTCTCATGACATTTCTAACATTGCCCACAATTATCAACTTTCTAAGTCTTTCTGAGCAGGAGAAATCGCAAAACATAGTCATTTCTTCATTGCAGTCCAAAAACAACGCTTTTTTACACTCCTGTCTCCCTTTCTCTTGGAAACAATGACTTACATCAATCCTTTTACATAATTCTTGTTTCTCATGACATTTCTAACATTGCCCACAATTATCAACTTTCTAAGTCTTTCTGAGCAAGAGAAATCGCAAAACATAGTCATTTCTTCATTGCCGTCCAAAAACAACGCTTTTTTACACTCCTGTCTCCCTTTCTCTTGGAAACAATGACTTACATCAATCCTTTTACATAATTCTTGTTTCTTATGACATTTCTAACATTGCCCACAATTATCAACTTTCTAAGTCTTTCTGAGCAAGTGAAATCGCAAAACATAGTCATTTCTTCATTGCCGTCCAAAAACAACGCTTTTTTACACTCCTGTCTCCCTTTCTCTTGGAAACAATGGCTTACATCAATTCTTTTACATAATTCTTGTTTCTCATGACATTTCTAACATTGCCCACAATTATCAACTTTCTAAGTCTTTCTGAGCAAGAGAAATCGCAAAACATAGTCATTTCTTCATTCCTGTCCAAAAACAACGCTTTTTTACACTCCTGTCTCCCTTTCTCTTGGAAACAATTACTTACATCTATCCTTTTACATAATTCTTGTTTCTCATGACATTTCTAACATTGCCCACAATTATCAACTTTCTAAGTCTTTCTGAGCAAGAGAAATCGCAAAACATAGTCATTTCTTCATTGCCGTCCAAAAACAACGCTTTTTTACAATACTGTCTCCCTTTCTCATGGAAACAATGACTTACATAAATCCTTTTACATAATTCTTGTTTCTCATGACATTTCTAACATTGCCCACAATTATCAACTTTCTAAGTCTTTCTGAGCAGGAGAAATCGCAAAACATAGTCATTTCTTCATTGCAGTCCAAAAACAACGCTTTTTTACACTCCTGTCTCCCTTTCTCTTGGAAACAATGACTTACATCAATCCTTTTACATAATTCTTGTTTCTGGTGACATTTCTAACATTGCCCACAATTATCAAATTTCTAAGTCTTTCTGAGCAAGAGAAATCGCAAAACATAGTCATTTCTTCATTGCCGTCCAAAAACAACGCTTTTTTACACTCCTGTCTCCCTTTCTTATGAAAATAATGACTTACATCAATCCTTTTACATAATTCTTGTTTCTCATGACATTTCTAACATTGCCCACAATTAACAACTTTCTAAGTCTTTCTGAGCAGGAGAAATCGCAAAACATAGTCATTTCTTCATTGCCATCCAAAAACAACGCTTTTTTACACTCCTGTCTCCCTTTCTCTTGGAAACAATGACTTACATCAATCCTTTTACATAATTCTTGTTTCTGGTGACATTTCTAACATTGCCCACAATTATCAACTTTCTAAGTCTTTCTGAGCAAGAGAAATCGCAAAACATAGTCATTTCTTCATTGCCGTCCAAAAACAACGCTTTTTTACACTCCTGTCTCCCTTTCTCTTGAAAACAATGACTTACATCAATTCTTTTACATAATTCTTGTTTCTCATGACATTTCTAACATTGCCTACAATTATCAACTTTCTAAGTCTTTCTGAGCAAGAGAAATCGCAAAACATAGTCATTTCTTCATTGCTGTCCAAAAACAACGCTTTTTTACACTCCTGTCTCCCTTTCTCTTGGAAACAATGACTTACATCAATCCTTTTACATAATTCTTGTTTCTCATGACATTTCTAACATTGCCCACAATTATCAACTTTCTAAGTCTTTCTGAGCAAGAGAAATCGCAAAACATAGTCATTTCTTCATTGCCGTCCAAAAACAACGCTTTTTTACACTCCAGTCTCCCTTTCTCTTGGCTTACATCAATTCTTTTACATAATTCTTGTTTCTCATGACATTTCTAACATTGCCCACAATTATCAACTTTCTAAGTCTTTCTGAGCAAGAGAAATCGCAAAACATAGTCATTTCTTCATTGCCGTCCAAAAACAACGCTTTTTTACACTCCTGTCTCCCTTTCTCTTGGAAACAATGACTTACATCAATCCTTTTACATAATTCTTGTTTCTCATGCCATTTCTAACATTGCCCACAATTATCAACTTTCTAAGTCTTTCTGAGCAGGAGAAATCGCAAAACATAGTCATTTCTTCATTGCCGTCCAAAAACAACGCTTTTTTACACTCCTGTCTCCCTTTCTCTTGGAAACAATGACTTACATCAATTCTTTTACATAATTCTTGTTTCTCATGACATTTCTAACATTGCCCTCAATTATCAACTTTCTAAGTCTTTCTGAGCAAGAGAAATCGCAAAACATAGTCATTTCTTTATTGCCGTCCAAAAACAATGCTTTTTTACACTCCTGTCTCCCTTTCTCTTGGAAACAATGACTTACATCAATTCTTTTACATAATTCTTGTTTCTCATGACATTTCTAACATTGCCCACAATTATCAACTTTCTAAGTCTTTCTGAGCAAGAGAAATCGCAAAACATAGTCATTTCTTCATTGCCGTCCAAAAACAACGCTTTTTTACACTCCTGTTTCCCTTTCTCTTGGAAACAATGACTTACATCAATCCTTTTACATAATTCTTGTTTCTCATGACATTTCTAACATTGCCCACAATTATCAACTTTCTAAGTCTTTCTGAGCAGGAGAAATCGCAAAAAAATTCATTTCTTCATTGCCGTCCAAAAACAATGCTTTTTTCACTCCTGTCTCCCTTTCTCTTGGAAACAATGACTTACATCAATCCTTTTACATAATTCTTGTTTCTCATGACATTTCTAACATTGCCCACAATTATTAACTTTCTAAGTCTTTCTGAGCAAGAGAAATCGCTAAACATAGTCATTTCTTCATTTCCGTCAAAAAACAACGCTTTTTTACACTCCTGTCTCCCTTTCTTATGGAAACAATGACTTACATCAATTCTTTTACATAATTCTTGTTTCTCATGATATTTCTAACGTTGCCCACAATTATCAACTTTCTAAGTCTTTCTGAGCAAGAGAAATCGCAAAACATAGTCATTTCTTCATTGCCGTCCAAAAACAATGCTTTTTTACAATTCTTTCTCCCTTTCTCTTGGAAACAATGACTTACATCAATCCTTTTACATAATTCTTGTTTCTCATGACATTTCTAACATTGCCCACAATTATCAACTTTCTAAGTCTTTCTGAGCAGGAGAAATCGCAAAACATAGTCATTTCTTCATTGCCATCCAAAAACAACGCTTTTTTACACTCCTGTCTCCCTTTCTCTTGGAAACAATGACTTACATCAATCCTTTTACATAATTCTTGTTTCTTATGACATTTCTAACATTGCCCACAATTATCAATTTTCTAAGTCTTTCTGAGCAAGAGAAATCGCAAAACATAGTCATTTCTTCATTGCCGTCCAAAAACAACGCTTTTTTACACTCCTGTCTCCCTTTCTCTTGGAAACAATGACTTACATCAATTCTTTTACATAATTCTTGTTTCTCATGACATTTCTAACATTGCCCACAATTATCAACTTTCTAAGTCTTTCTGAGCAAGAGAAATCGCAAAACATAGGCATTTCTTCATTGCCGTCCAAAAACAACGCTTTTTTACACTCCTGTCTCCCTTTCTCTTGGAAACAATGGCTTACATCAATTCTTTTACATAATTCTTGTTTCTCATGACATTTCTAACATTGCCCACAATTATCAACTTTCTAAGTCTTTCTGAGCAAGAGAAATCGCAAAACATAGTCATTTCTTCATTGCCGTCCAAAAACAATTCTTTTTTTACACTCCTGTCTCCCTTTCTCTTGGAAACAATGACTTACATCAATCCTTTTACATAATTCTTGTTTCTCATGACATTTCTAACATTGCCCACAATTATTAACTTTCTAAGTCTTTCTGAGCAAGAGAAATCGCAAAACATAGTCATTTCTTCATTCCCGTCCAAAAACAACGCTTTTTTACACTCCTGTCTCCCTTTCTTATGCTAACAATGACTTACATCAATCCTTTTACATAATTCTTGTTTCTCATGACATTTCTAACATTGCCCACAATTATCAACTTTCTAAGTCTTTCTGAGCATGAGAAATCGCAAAACATAGTCATTTCTTCATTGCCATCCAAAAACAACGCTTTTTTACACTCCTGTCTCCCTTTCTCTTGGAAACAATGACTTACATCAAATCTTTTACATAATTCTTGTTTCTCATGACATTTCTAACATTGCCCACAATTATCAATTTTCTAAGTCTTTCTGAGCAAGAGAAATCGCAAAACATAGTCATTTCTTCATTGCCGTCCAAAAACAACGCTTTTTTACACTCCTGTCTCCCTTTCTCTTGGAAACAATGACTTACATCAATTCTTTTACATAATTCTTGTTTCTCATGACATTTGTAACATTGCCCACAATTATCAACTTTCTAAGTCTTTCTGAGCAAGAGAAATCGCAAAACATAGGCATTTCTTCATTGCCGTCCAAAAACAACGCTTTTTTACACTCCTGTCTCCCTTTCTCTTGGAAACAATGGCTTACATCAATTCTTTTACATAATTCTTGTTTCTCATGACATTTCTAACATTGCCCACAATTATCAACTTACTAAGTCTTTCTGAGCAAGAGAAATCGCAAAACATAGTCATTTCTTCATTGCCGTCCAAAAACAATGCTTTTTTTACACTCCTGTCTCCCTTTCTCTTGGAAACAATGACTTACATCAATCCTTTTACATAATTCTTGTTTCTCATGACATTTCTAACATTGCCCACAATTATCAACTTTCTAAGTCTTTCTGAGCAGGAGAAATCGCAAAACATAGTCATTTCTTCATTGCAGTCCAAAAACAACGCTTTTTTCACTCCTGTCTCCCTTTCTCTTGGAAACAATGACTTACATCAATCCTTTTACATAATTCTTGTTTCTCATGCCATTTCTAACATTGCCCACAATTATCAACTTTCTAAGTCTTTCTGAGCAGGAGAAATCGCAAAACATAGTCATTTCTTCATTGCCGTCCAAAAACAACGCTTTTTTACACTCCTGTCTCCCTTTCTCTTGGAAACAATGACTTACATCAATTCTTTTACATAATTCTTGTTTCTCATGACATTTCTAACATTGCCCACAATTATCAACTTTCTAAGTCTTTCTGAGCAAGAGAAATCGCAAAACATAGTCATTTCTTTATTGCCGTCCAAAAACAATGCTTTTTTACACTCCTGTCTCCCTTTCTCTTGGAAACAATGACTTACATCAATTCTTTTACATAATTCTTGTTTCTCATGACATTTCTAACATTGCCCACAATTATCAACTTTCTAAGTCTTTCTGAGCAAGAGAAATCGCAAAACATAGTCATTTCTTCATTGCCGTCCAAAAACAACGCTTTTTTACACTCCTGTTTCCCTTTCTCTTGGAAACAATGACTTACATCAATCCTTTTACATAATTCTTGTTTCTCATGACATTTCTAACATTGCCCACAATTATCAACTTTCGAAGTCTTTCTGAGCAGGAGAAATCGCAAAAAAATTCATTTCTTCATTGCCGTCCAAAAACAATGCTTTTTTCACTCCTGTCTCCCTTTCTCTTGGAAACAATGACTTACATCAATCCTTTTACATAATTCTTGTTTCTCATGACATTTCTAACATTGCCCACAATTATCAACTTTCTAAGTCTTTCTGAGTAGGAGAAATCGCTAAACATAGTCATTTCTTCATTGTAGTCCAAAAACAACGCTTTTTTTCACTCCTGTCTCCCTTTCTCTTGGAAACAATGACTTACATCAATCCTTTTACATAATTCTTGTTTCTCATGACATTTCTGACATTGCCCACAATTATTAACTTTCTAAGTCTTTCTGAGCAAGAGAAATCGCTAAACATAGTCATTTCTTCATTCCCGTCAAAAAACAACGCTTTTTTACACTCCTGTCTCCCTTTCTTATGGAAACAATGACTTACATAAATTCTTTTACATAATTCTTGTTTCTCATGATATTTCTAACGTTGCCCACAATTATCAACTTTCTAAGTCTTTCTGAGCAAGAGAAATCGCAAAACATAGTCATTTCTTCATTGCCGTCCAAAAACAACGCTTTTTTACACTCCTGTCTCCCTTTCTCTTGGAAACAATGACTTACATCAATCCTTTTACATAATTCTTGTTTCTCATGACATTTCTAACATTGCCCACAATTATCAACTTTCTAAGTCTTTCTGAGCAAGAGAAATCGCAAAACATAGTCATTTCTTCATTGCCGTCCAAAAACAACGCTTTTTTACACTCCTGTCTCCCTTTCTCTTGGAAACAATGACTTACATCAATCCTTTTACATAATTCTTGTTTCTCATGACATTTCTAACATTGCCCACAATTATCAACTTTCTAAGTCTTTCTGAGTAGGAGAAATCGCTAAACATAGTCATTTCTTCATTGTAGTCCAAAAACAACGCTTTTTTTCACTCCTGTCTCCCTTTCTCTTGGAAACAATGACTTACATCAATCCTTTTACATAATTCTTGTTTCTCATGACATTTCTAACATTGCCTACAATTATCAACTTTCTAAGTCTTTCTGAGCAAGAGAAATCGCAAAACATAGGCATTTCTTCATTACCGTCCAAAAACAATGCTTTTTTACACTCCTGTCTCCCTTTCTCTTGGAAACAATGACTTACATCAATTCTTTTACATAATTCTTGTTTCTCATGACATTTCTAACATTGCCCACAATTATCAACTTTCTAAGTCTTTCTAAGCAAGAGAAATCGCAAAACATAGTCATTTCTTCATTGCCGTCCAAAAACAACGCTTTTTTACACTCCTGTCTCCCTTTCTCTTGGAAACATTGACTTACATCAATCCTTTTACATAATTTTTGTTTCTCATGACATTTCTAACATTGCCCACAATTATCAACTTTCTAAGTCTTTCTGAGCAAGAGAAATCGCAAAACATAGTCATTTCTTCATTGCCGTCCAAAAACAACGCTTTTTTACACTCCTGTCTCCCTTTCTCTTGGAAACAATGACTTACATCAATCCTTTTACATAATTCTTGTTTCTCATGACATTTCTAACATTGCCCACAATTATCAACTTTCTAAGTCTTTCTGAGCAAGAGAAATCGCAAAACATAGTCATTTCTTCATTGCCGTCCAAAAACAACGCTTTTTTACACTCCTGTCTCCCTTTCTCTTGGAAACAATGACTTACATCAATCCTTTTACATAATTCTTGTTTCTCATGACATTTCTAACATTGCCCACAATTATCAACTTTCTAAGTCTTTCTGAGTAGGAGAAATCGCTAAACATAGTCATTTCTTCATTGTAGTCCAAAAACAACGCTTTTTTTCACTCCTGTCTCCCTTTCTCTTGGAAACAATGACTTACATCAATCCTTTTACATAATTCTTGTTTCTCATGACATTTCTGACATTGCCCACAATTATTAACTTTCTAAGTCTTTCTGAGTAAGAGAAATCGCTAAACATAGTCATTTCTTCATTCCCGTAAAAAGCAACGCTTTTTTACACTCCTGTCTCCCTTTCTTATGGAAACAATGACTTACATCAATTCTTTTACATAATTCTTGTTTCTCATGACATTTCTAACATTGCCCACAATTATCAACTTTCTAAGTCTTTCTGAGCAAGAGAAATCGCAAAACATAGTCATTTCTTCATTGCCGTCCAAAAACAATGCTTTTTTACAATCCTGTCTCCCTTTCTCTTGGAAACAATGACTTACATCAATCCTTTTACATAATTCTTGTTTCTCATGACATTTCTAACATTGCCCACAATTATCAACTTTCTAAGTCTTTCTGAGCAGGAGAAATCGCAAAACATAGTCATTTCTTCATTGCCGTCCAAAAACAACGCTTTTTTACACTCCTGTCTCCCTTTCTCTTGGAAACAATGACTTACATCAATCCTTTTACATAATTCTTGTTTCTGATGACATTTCTAACATTGCCCACAATTATCAACTTTCTAAGTCTTTCTGAGCAAGAGAAATCGCAAAACATAGTCATTTCTTCATTGCCGTCCAAAAACAACGCTTTTTTACACTCCTGTCTCCCTTTCTCTTGGAAACAATGACTTACATCAATTCTTTTACATAATTCTTGTTTCTCATGACATTTCTAACATTGCCTACAATTATCAACTTTCTAAGTCTTTCTGAGCAAGAGAAATCGCAAAACAAAGGCATTTCTTCATTGCCGTCCAAAAACAACGCTTTTTTACACTCCTGTCTCCCTTTCTCTTGGAAACAATGACTTACATCAATCCTTTTACATAATTCTTGTTTCTCATGACATTTCTAACATTGCCCACAATTATCAACTTTCTAAGTCTTTCTGAGCAAGAGAAATCGCAAAACATATTCATTTCTTCATTGCCGTCCAAAAACAACGCCTTTTTACACTCCTGTCTCCCTTTCTCTTGGAAACAATGGCTTACATCAATTCTTTTACATAATTCTTGTTTCTCATGACATTTCTAACATTGCCCACAATTATCAACTTTCTAAGTCTTTCTGAGCAAGAGAAATCGCAAAACATAGTCATTTCTTCATTGCCGTCCAAAAACAACGCTTTTTTACACTCCTGTCTCCCTTTCTCTTGGAAACAATGACTTACATCAATCCTTTTACATAATTCTTGATTCTCATGACATTTCTAACATTGCCCACAATTATCAACTTTCTAAGTCTTTCTGAGCAGGAGAAAATGCAAAGCATAGTCATTTCTTCATTGCCGTCCAAAAACAACGCTTTTTTACACTCCTGTCTCCCTTTCTCTTGGAAACAATGACTTACATCAATTCTTTTACATACTTCTTGTTTCTCATGACATTTCTAACATTGCCCACAATTATCAACTTTCTAAGTTTTTCTGAGCAGGAGAAATCGCAAAACATAGTCATTTCTTCATTGCCGTCCAAAAACAACGCTTTTTTACACTCCTGTCTCCCTTTCTCTTGGAAACAATGACTTACATCAATCCTTTTACATAATTCTTGTTTCTCATGACATTTCTAACATTGCCCACAATTATCAAATTTCTAAGTCTTTCTGAGTAGGAGAAATCGCTAAACATAGTCATTTCTTCATTGTAGTCTAAAAACAACGCTTTTTTCACTCCTGTCTCCCTTTCTCTTGGAAACAATGACTTACATCAATCCTTTTACATAATTCTTGTTTCTCATGACATTTCTGACATTGCCCACAATTATTAACTTTCTAAGTCTTTCTGAGCAAGAGAAATCGCTAAACATAGTTATTTCTTCATTCCCGTCAAAAAAACAACGCTTTTTTATACTCCTGTCTCCCTTTCTTATGGAAACAATGACTTACATCAATTCTTTTACATAATTCTTGTTTCTCATGACATTTCTAACATTGCCCACAATTATCAACTTTCTAAGTCTTTCTGAGCAGGAGAAATCGCAAAACATAGTCATTTCTTCATTGCCATCCAAAAACAACGCTTTTTTACACTCCTGTCTCCCTTTCTCTTGGAAACAATGACTTACATCAATCCTTTTACATAATTCTTGTTTCTAATGACATTTCTAACATTACCCACAACTTTTAACTTTCTAAGTCTTTCTGAGCAAGAGACATCGCAAAACATAGTCATTTCTTCATTCCCGTCCAAAAACAACGCTTTTTTACACTCCTGTCTCCCTTTCTTATGGAAACAATGACTTACATCAATTCTTTTACATAATTCTTGTTTCTCATGACATTTCTAACATTGCCCACAATTATCAACTTTCTAAGTCTTTCTGAGCAAGAGAAATCGCAAAACATAGTCATTTCTTCATTGCCGTCCAAAAACAACGCTTTTTTACACTCCTGTCTCCCTTTCTCTTGGAAACAATGACTTACATCAATCCTTTTACATAATTCTTGTTTCTCATGACATTTCTAACATTGCCCACAATTATATACTTTCTACGTCTTTCTGAGCAGGAGAAATCGCAAAACATAGTCATTTCTTCATTGCAGTCCAAAAACAACGCTTTTTTCACTCCTGTCTCCCTTTCTCTTGGAAACAAAGACTTACATCAATCCTTTTACATAATTCTTGTTTCTAATGACATTTCTAACATTGCCCACAATTATTAACTTTCTAAGTCTTTCTGAGCAAGAGAAATCGCAAAACATAGTCATTTCTTCATTCCCGTCCAAAAACAACGCTTTTTTACACTCCTGTCTCCCTTTCTCTTGGAAACAATGACTTACATCAATCCTTTTACATAATTCTTGTTTCTCATGACATTTCTAACATTGCCCACAATTATCAACTTTCTAAGTCTTTCTGAGCAAGAGAAATCGCAAAACATAGTCATTTCTTCATTGCCGTCAAAAAACAACGCTTTTTTACACTCCTGTCTCCCTTTCTATTGGAAACAATGGCTTACATCAATTCTTTTACATAATTCTTGTTTCTCATGACATTTCTAACATTGCCCACAATTATCAACTTTCTAAGTCTTTCTGAGCAAGAGAAATCGCAAAACATAGTCATTTCTACATTGCCGTCCAAAAACAACGCTTTTTTACACTCCTGTCTCCCTTTCTCTTGGAAACAATGACTTACATCAATCCTTTTACATAATTCTTGTTTCTTATGACATTTCTAACATTGCCCACAATTATCAACTTTCTAAGTCTTTCTGAGCAAGAGAAATCGCAAAACATAGTCATTTCTTCATTGCCGTCCAAAAACAACGCTTTTTTACACTCCTGTCTCCCTTTCTCTTGGAAACAATGGCTTACATCAATTCTTTTACATAATTCTTGTTTCTCATGACATTTCTAACATTGCCCACAATTATCAACTTTCTAAGTCTTTCTGAGCAAGAGAAATCGCAAAACATAGTCATTTCTTCATTGCCGTCCAAAAACAACGCTTTTTTACACTCCTGTCTCCCTTTCTCTTGGAAACAATTACTTACATCTATCCTTTTACATAATTCTTGTTTCTCATGACATTTCTAACATTGCCCACAATTATCAACTTTCTAAGTCTTTCTGAGCAAGAGAAATCGCAAAACATAGTCATTTCTTCATTGCCGTCCAAAAACAACGCTTTTTTACAATACTGTCTCCCTTTCTCATGGAAACAATGACTTACATCAATCCTTTTACATAATTCATGTTTCTCATGACATTTCTAACATTGCCCACAATTATCAACTTTCTAAGTCTTTCTGAGCAGGAGAAATCGCAAAACATAGTCATTTCTTCATTGCAGTCCAAAAACAACGCTTTTTTACACTCCTGTCTCCCTTTCTCTTGGAAACAATGACTTACATCAATCCTTTTACATAATTCTTGTTTCTCATGACATTTCTAACATTGCCCACAATTATCAACTTTCTAAGTCTTTCTGAGCAAGAGAAATCGCAAAACATAGTCATTTCTTCATTGCCGTCCAAAAACAACGCTTTTTTACACTCCTGTCTCCCTTTCTCTTGGAAACAATGACTTACATCAATCCTTTTACATAATTCTTGTTTCTTATGACATTTCTAACATTGCCCACAATTATCAACTTTCTAAGTCTTTCTGAGCAAGAGAAATCGCAAAACATAGTCATTTCTTCATTGCCGTCCAAAAACAACGCTTTTTTACACTCCTGTCTCCCTTTCTCTTGGAAACAATGGCTTACATCAATTCTTTTACATAATTCTTGTTTCTCATGACATTTCTAACATTGCCCACAATTATCAACTTTCTAAGTCTTTCTGAGCAAGAGAAATCGCAAAACATAGTCATTTCTTCATTGCCGTCCAAAAACAACGCTTTTTACACTCCTGTCTCCCTTTCTCTTGGAAACAATTACTTACATCTATCCTTTTACATAATTCTTGTTTCTCATGACATTTCTAACATTGCCCACAATTATCAACTTTCTAAGTCTTTCTGAGCAAGAGCAATCGCAAAACATAGTCATTTCTTCATTGCCGTCCAAAAACAACGCTTTTTTACAATACTGTCTCCCTTTCTCATGGAAACAATGACTTACATAAATCCTTTTACATAATTCTTGTTTCTCATGACATTTCTAACATTGCCCACAATTATCAACTTTCTAAGTCTTTCTGAGCAGGAGAAATCGCAAAACATAGTCATTTCTTCATTGCAGTCCAAAAACAACGCTTTTTTACACTCCTGTCTCCCTTTCTCTTGGAAACAATGACTTACATCAATCCTTTTACATAATTCTTGTTTCTGGTGACATTTCTAACATTGCCCACAATTATCAAATTTCTAAGTCTTTCTGAGCAAGAGAAATCGCAAAACATAGTCATTTCTTCATTGCAGTCCAAAAACAACGCTTTTTTACACTCCTGTCTCCCTTTCTCTTGGAAACAATGACTTACATCAATTCTTTTACATAATTCTTGTTTCTCATGACATTTCTAACATTGCCCACAATTATCAACTTTCTAAGTCTTTCTGAGCAAGAGAAATTGCAAAACATAGTCATTTCTTCATTGCCGTCCAAAAACAACGCTTTTTTACACTCCTGTCTCCCTTTCTTATGAAAATAATGACTTACATCAATCCTTTTACATTATTCTTGTTTCTCATGACATTTCTAACATTGCCCACAATTATCAACTTTCTAAGTCTTTCTGAGCAAGAGAAATCGCAAAACATAGTCATTTCTTCATTGCCATCCAAAAACAACGCTTTTTTACACTCCTGTCTCCCTTTCTCTTGGAAACAATGACTTACATCAATCCTTTTACATAATTCTTGTTTCTTATGACATTTCTAACATTGCCCACAATTATCAACTTTCTAAGTCTTTCTGAGCAAGAGAAATCGCAAAACATAGTCATTTCTTCATTGCCGTCCAAAAACAACGCTTTTTTACACTCCTGTCTCCCTTTCTCTTGGAAACAATGGCTTACATCAATTCTTTTACATAATTCTTGTTTCTCATGACATTTCTAACATTGCCCACAATTATCAACTTTCTAAGTCTTTCTGAGCAAGAGAAATCGCAAAACATAGTCATTTCTTCATTGCCGTCCAAAAACAACGCTTTTTTACACTCCTGTCTCCCTTTCTCTTGGAAACAATTACTTACATCTATCCTTTTACATAATTCTTGTTTCTCATGACATTTCTAACATTGCCCACAATTATCAACTTTCTAAGTCTTTCTGAGCAGGAGAAATCGCAAAACATAGTCATTTCTTCATTGCAGTCCAAAAACAACGCTTTTTTACACTCCTGTCTCCCTTTCTCTTGGAAACAATGACTTACATCAATCCTTTTACATAATTCTTGTTTCTCATGACATTTCTAACATTGCCCACAATTATCAACTTTCTAAGTCTTTCTGAGCAAGAGAAATCGCAAAACATAGTCATTTCTTCATTGCCGTCCAAAAACAACGCTTTTTTACACTCCTGTCTCCCTTTCTCTTGGAAACAATGACTTACATCAATCCTTTTACATAATTCTTGTTTCTTATGACATTTCTAACATTGCCCACAATTATCAACTTTCTAAGTCTTTCTGAGCAAGAGAAATCGCAAAACATAGTCATTTCTTCATTGCCGTCCAAAAACAACGCTTTTTTACACTCCTGTCTCCCTTTCTCTTGGAAACAATGGCTTACATCAATTCTTTTACATAATTCTTGTTTCTCATGACATTTCTAACATTGCCCACAATTATCAACTTTCTAAGTCTTTCTGAGCAAGAGAAATCGCAAAACATAGTCATTTCTTCATTGCCGTCCAAAAACAACGCTTTTTTACACTCCTGTCTCCCTTTCTCTTGGAAACAATTACTTACATCTATCCTTTTACATAATTCTTGTTTCTCATGACATTTCTAACATTGCCCACAATTATCAACTTTCTAAGTCTTTCTGAGCAGGAGAAATCGCAAAACATAGTCATGTCTTCATTGCAGTCCAAAAACAACGCTTTTTTACACTCCTGTCTCCCTTTCTCTTGGAAACAATGACTTACATCAATCCTTTTACATAATTCTTGTTTCTTATGACATTTCTAACATTGCCCACAATTATCAACTTTCTAAGTCTTTCTGAGCAAGAGAAATCGCAAAACATAGTCATTTCTTCATTGCCGTCCAAAAACAACGCTTTTTTACACTCCTGTCTCCCTTTCTCTTGGAAACAATGGCTTACATCAATTCTTTTACATAATTCTTGTTTCTCATGACATTTCTAACATTGCCCACAATTATCAACTTTCTAAGTCTTTCTGAGCAAGAGAAATCGCAAAACATAGTCATTTCTTAATTGCCGTCCAAAAACAACGCTTTTTTACACTCCTGTCTCCCTTTCTCTTGGAAACAATTACTTACATCTATCCTTTTACATAATTCTTGTTTCTCATGACATTTCTAACATTGCCCACAATTATCAACTTTCTAAGTCTTTCTGAGCAAGAGAAATCGCAAAACATAGTCATTTCTTCATTGCCGTCCAAAAACAACGCTTTTTTACAATACTGTCTCCCTTTCTCATGGAAACAATGACTTACATCAATCCTTTTACATAATTCTTGTTTCTCATGACATTTCTAACATTGCCCACAATTATCAACTTTCTAAGTCTTTCTGAGCAGGAGAAATCGCAAAACATAGTCATTTCTTCATTGCAGTCCAAAAACAACGCTTTTTTACACTCCTGTCTCCCTTTCTCTTGGAAACAATGACTTACATCAATCCTTTTACATAATTCTTGTTTCTCATGACATTTCTAACATTGCCCACAATTATCAACTTTCTAAGTCTTTCTGAGCAAGAGAAATCGCAAAACATAGTCATTTCTTCATTGCCGTCCAAAAACAACGCTTTTTTACACTCCTGTCTCCCTTTCTCTTGGAAACAATGACTTACATCAATCCTTTTACATAATTCTTGTTTCTTATGACATTTCTAACATTGCCCACAATTATCAACTTTCTAAGTCTTTCTGAGCAAGTGAAATCGCAAAACATAGTCATTTCTTCATTGCCGTCCAAAAACAACGCTTTTTTACACTCCTGTCTCCCTTTCTCTTGGAAACAATGGCTTACATCAATTCTTTTACATAATTCTTGTTTCTCATGACATTTCTAACATTGCCCACAATTATCAACTTTCTAAGTCTTTCTGAGCAAGAGAAATCGCAAAACATAGTCATTTCTTCATTCCTGTCCAAAAACAACGCTTTTTTACACTCCTGTCTCCCTTTCTCTTGGAAACAATTACTTACATCTATCCTTTTACATAATTCTTGTTTCTCATGACATTTCTAACATTGCCCACAATTATCAACTTTCTAAGTCTTTCTGAGCAAGAGAAATCGCAAAACATAGTCATTTCTTCATTGCCGTCCAAAAACAACGCTTTTTTACAATACTGTCTCCCTTTCTCATGGAAACAATGACTTACATAAATCCTTTTACATAATTCTTGTTTCTCATGACATTTCTAACATTGCCCACAATTATCAACTTTCTAAGTCTTTCTGAGCAGGAGAAATCGCAAAACATAGTCATTTCTTCATTGCAGTCCAAAAACAACGCTTTTTTACACTCCTGTCTCCCTTTCTCTTGGAAACAATGACTTACATCAATCCTTTTACATAATTCTTGTTTCTGGTGACATTTCTAACATTGCCCACAATTATCAAATTTCTAAGTCTTTCTGAGCAAGAGAAATCGCAAAACATAGTCATTTCTTCATTGCCGTCCAAAAACAACGCTTTTTTACACTCCTGTCTCCCTTTCTTATGAAAATAATGACTTACATCAATCCTTTTACATAATTCTTGTTTCTCATGACATTTCTAACATTGCCCACAATTAACAACTTTCTAAGTCTTTCTGAGCAGGAGAAATCGCAAAACATAGTCATTTCTTCATTGCCATCCAAAAACAACGCTTTTTTACACTCCTGTCTCCCTTTCTCTTGGAAACAATGACTTACATCAATCCTTTTACATAATTCTTGTTTCTGGTGACATTTCTAACATTGCCCACAATTATCAACTTTCTAAGTCTTTCTGAGCAAGAGAAATCGCAAAACATAGTCATTTCTTCATTGCCGTCCAAAAACAACGCTTTTTTACACTCCTGTCTCCCTTTCTCTTGAAAACAATGACTTACATCAATTCTTTTACATAATTCTTGTTTCTCATGACATTTCTAACATTGCCTACAATTATCAACTTTCTAAGTCTTTCTGAGCAAGAGAAATCGCAAAACATAGTCATTTCTTCATTGCTGTCCAAAAACAACGCTTTTTTACACTCCTGTCTCCCTTTCTCTTGGAAACAATGACTTACATCAATCCTTTTACATAATTCTTGTTTCTCATGACATTTCTAACATTGCCCACAATTATCAACTTTCTAAGTCTTTCTGAGCAAGAGAAATCGCAAAACATAGTCATTTCTTCATTGCCGTCCAAAAACAACGCTTTTTTACACTCCAGTCTCCCTTTCTCTTGGCTTACATCAATTCTTTTACATAATTCTTGTTTCTCATGACATTTCTAACATTGCCCACAATTATCAACTTTCTAAGTCTTTCTGAGCAAGAGAAATCGCAAAACATAGTCATTTCTTCATTGCCGTCCAAAAACAACGCTTTTTTACACTCCTGTCTCCCTTTCTCTTGGAAACAATGACTTACATCAATCCTTTTACATAATTCTTGTTTCTCATGCCATTTCTAACATTGCCCACAATTATCAACTTTCTAAGTCTTTCTGAGCAGGAGAAATCGCAAAACATAGTCATTTCTTCATTGCCGTCCAAAAACAACGCTTTTTTACACTCCTGTCTCCCTTTCTCTTGGAAACAATGACTTACATCAATTCTTTTACATAATTCTTGTTTCTCATGACATTTCTAACATTGCCCTCAATTATCAACTTTCTAAGTCTTTCTGAGCAAGAGAAATCGCAAAACATAGTCATTTCTTTATTGCCGTCCAAAAACAATGCTTTTTTACACTCCTGTCTCCCTTTCTCTTGGAAACAATGACTTACATCAATTCTTTTACATAATTCTTGTTTCTCATGACATTTCTAACATTGCCCACAATTATCAACTTTCTAAGTCTTTCTGAGCAAGAGAAATCGCAAAACATAGTCATTTCTTCATTGCCGTCCAAAAACAACGCTTTTTTACACTCCTGTTTCCCTTTCTCTTGGAAACAATGACTTACATCAATCCTTTTACATAATTCTTGTTTCTCATGACATTTCTAACATTGCCCACAATTATCAACTTTCTAAGTCTTTCTGAGCAGGAGAAATCGCAAAAAAATTCATTTCTTCATTGCCGTCCAAAAACAATGCTTTTTTCACTCCTGTCTCCCTTTCTCTTGGAAACAATGACTTACATCAATCCTTTTACATAATTCTTGTTTCTCATGACATTTCTAACATTGCCCACAATTATTAACTTTCTAAGTCTTTCTGAGCAAGAGAAATCGCTAAACATAGTCATTTCTTCATTTCCGTCAAAAAACAACGCTTTTTTACACTCCTGTCTCCCTTTCTTATGGAAACAATGACTTACATCAATTCTTTTACATAATTCTTGTTTCTCATGATATTTCTAACGTTGCCCACAATTATCAACTTTCTAAGTCTTTCTGAGCAAGAGAAATCGCAAAACATAGTCATTTCTTCATTGCCGTCCAAAAACAATGCTTTTTTACAATTCTTTCTCCCTTTCTCTTGGAAACAATGACTTACATCAATCCTTTTACATAATTCTTGTTTCTCATGACATTTCTAACATTGCCCACAATTATCAACTTTCTAAGTCTTTCTGAGCAGGAGAAATCGCAAAACATAGTCATTTCTTCATTGCCATCCAAAAACAACGCTTTTTTACACTCCTGTCTCCCTTTCTCTTGGAAACAATGACTTACATCAATCCTTTTACATAATTCTTGTTTCTTATGACATTTCTAACATTGCCCACAATTATCAATTTTCTAAGTCTTTCTGAGCAAGAGAAATCGCAAAACATAGTCATTTCTTCATTGCCGTCCAAAAACAACGCTTTTTTACACTCCTGTCTCCCTTTCTCTTGGAAACAATGACTTACATCAATTCTTTTACATAATTCTTGTTTCTCATGACATTTCTAACATTGCCCACAATTATCAACTTTCTAAGTCTTTCTGAGCAAGAGAAATCGCAAAACATAGGCATTTCTTCATTGCCGTCCAAAAACAACGCTTTTTTACACTCCTGTCTCCCTTTCTCTTGGAAACAATGGCTTACATCAATTCTTTTACATAATTCTTGTTTCTCATGACATTTCTAACATTGCCCACAATTATCAACTTTCTAAGTCTTTCTGAGCAAGAGAAATCGCAAAACATAGTCATTTCTTCATTGCCGTCCAAAAACAATTCTTTTTTTACACTCCTGTCTCCCTTTCTCTTGGAAACAATGACTTACATCAATCCTTTTACATAATTCTTGTTTCTCATGACATTTCTAACATTGCCCACAATTATTAACTTTCTAAGTCTTTCTGAGCAAGAGAAATCGCAAAACATAGTCATTTCTTCATTCCCGTCCAAAAACAACGCTTTTTTACACTCCTGTCTCCCTTTCTTATGCTAACAATGACTTACATCAATCCTTTTACATAATTCTTGTTTCTCATGACATTTCTAACATTGCCCACAATTATCAACTTTCTAAGTCTTTCTGAGCATGAGAAATCGCAAAACATAGTCATTTCTTCATTGCCATCCAAAAACAACGCTTTTTTACACTCCTGTCTCCCTTTCTCTTGGAAACAATGACTTACATCAAATCTTTTACATAATTCTTGTTTCTCATGACATTTCTAACATTGCCCACAATTATCAATTTTCTAAGTCTTTCTGAGCAAGAGAAATCGCAAAACATAGTCATTTCTTCATTGCCGTCCAAAAACAACGCTTTTTTACACTCCTGTCTCCCTTTCTCTTGGAAACAATGACTTACATCAATTCTTTTACATAATTCTTGTTTCTCATGACATTTGTAACATTGCCCACAATTATCAACTTTCTAAGTCTTTCTGAGCAAGAGAAATCGCAAAACATAGGCATTTCTTCATTGCCGTCCAAAAACAACGCTTTTTTACACTCCTGTCTCCCTTTCTCTTGGAAACAATGGCTTACATCAATTCTTTTACATAATTCTTGTTTCTCATGACATTTCTAACATTGCCCACAATTATCAACTTACTAAGTCTTTCTGAGCAAGAGAAATCGCAAAACATAGTCATTTCTTCATTGCCGTCCAAAAACAATGCTTTTTTTACACTCCTGTCTCCCTTTCTCTTGGAAACAATGACTTACATCAATCCTTTTACATAATTCTTGTTTCTCATGACATTTCTAACATTGCCCACAATTATCAACTTTCTAAGTCTTTCTGAGCAGGAGAAATCGCAAAACATAGTCATTTCTTCATTGCAGTCCAAAAACAACGCTTTTTTCACTCCTGTCTCCCTTTCTCTTGGAAACAATGACTTACATCAATCCTTTTACATAATTCTTGTTTCTAATGACATTTCTAACATTGCCCACAATTATTAACTTTCTAAGTCTTTCTGAGCAAGAGAAATCGCAAAATATAGTCATTTCTTCATTCCCGTCCAAAAACAACGCTTTTTTACACTCCTGTCTCCCTTTCTTATGCTAACAATGACTTACATCAATTCTTTTACATAATTCTTGTTTCTCATGACATTTCTAACATTGCCCACAATTATCAACTTTCTAAGTCTTTCTGAGCATGAGAAATCGCAAAACATAGTCATTTCTTCATTGCCATCCAAAAACAACGCTTTTTTACACTCCTGTCTCCCTTTCTCTTGGAAACAATGACTTACATCAAATCTTTTACATAATTCTTGTTTCTCATGACATTTCTAACATTGCCCACAATTATCAACTTTCTAAGTCTTTCTGAGCAAGAGAAATCGCAAAACAAAGTCATTTCTTCATTGCCGTCCAAAAACAACGCTTTTTTACACTCCTGTCTCCCTTTCTCTTGAAAACAATGACTTACATCAATTCTTTTACATAATTCTTGTTTCTCATGACATTTCTAACATTGCCCACAATTATCAACTTTCTAAGTCTTTCTGAGCAAGAGAAATCGCAAAACATAGTCATTTCTTCATTGCCGTCCAAAAACAACGCTTTTTTACACTCCTGTCTCCCTTTCTCTTGGAAACAATGGCTTACATCAATTCTTTTACATAATTCTTGTTTCTCATGACATTTCTAACATTGCCCACAATTATCAACTTTCTAAGTCTTTCTGAGCAAGAGAAATCGCAAAACATAGTCATTTCTTCATTGCCGTCCAAAAACAACGCTTTTTTACACTCCTGTCTCCCTTTCTCTTGGAAACAATGGCTTACATCAATTCTTTTACATAATTCTTGTTTCTCATGACATTTCTAACATTGCCCACAATTATCAACTTTCTAAGTCTTTCTGAGCAAGAGAAATCGCAAAACATAGTCATTTCTTCATTGCCGTCCAAAAACAACGCTTTTTTACACTCCTGTTTCCCTTTCTCTTGGAAACAATGACTTACATCAATCCTTTTACATAATTCTTGTTTCTCATGACATTTCTAACATTGCCCACAATTATCAACTTTCTAAGTCTTTCTGAGCAAGAGAAATCGCAAAACATAGTCATTTCTTCATTGCCGTCCAAAAACAACGCTTTTTTACAATACTGTCTCCCTTTCTCATGGAAACAATGACTTACATCAATCCTTTTACATAATTCTTGTTTCTCATGACATTTCTGACATTGCCCACAATTATCAACTTTCTAAGTCTTTCTGAGCAGGAGAAATCGCAAAACATAGTCATTTCTTCATTGCCATCCAAAAACAACGCTTTTTTACACTCCTGTCTCCCTTTCTCTTGGAAACAATGACTTACATCAAATCTTTTACATAATTCTTGTTTCTCATGACATTTCT
This sequence comes from Mixophyes fleayi, assembly GCF_038048845.1. Classification (NCBI taxonomy): domain Eukaryota; kingdom Metazoa; phylum Chordata; class Amphibia; order Anura; family Limnodynastidae; genus Mixophyes; species Mixophyes fleayi. The sequence continues at coordinate 877 of NW_027446094.1, read as the reverse complement.
AACATTGCCCACAATTATCAATTTTCTAAGTCTTTCTGAGCAAGAGAAATCGCAAAACATAGTCATTTCTTCATTGCCGTCCAAAAACAACGCTTTTTTACACTCCTGTCTCCCTTTCTCTTGGAAACAATGACTTACATCAATTCTTTTACATAATTCTTGTTTCTCATGACATTTGTAACATTGCCCACAATTATCAACTTTCTAAGTCTTTCTGAGCAAGAGAAATCGCAAAACATAGGCATTCTTCATTGCCGTCCAAAAACAACGCTTTTTTACACTCCTGTCTCCCTTTCTCTTGGAAACAATGGCTTACATCAATTCTTTTACATAATTCTTGTTTCTCATGACATTTCTAACATTGCCCACAATTATCAACTTACTAAGTCTTTCTGAGCAAGAGAAATCGCAAAACATAGTCATTTCTTCATTGCCGTCCAAAAACAATGCTTTTTTTACACTTCCTGTCTCCCTTTCTCTTGGAACAATGACTTACATCAATCCTTTTACATAATTCTTGTTTCTCATGACATTTCTAACATTGCCCACAATTATCAACTTTCTAGAGTCTTTCTGAGCAGGAGAAATCGCAAAACATAGTCATTTCTTCATTGCCGTCCAAAAACAATGCTTTTTTTACACTCCTGTCTCCCTTTCTCTTGGAAACAATGACTTACATCAATTCTTTTACATAATTCTTGTTTCTCATGACATTTGTAACATTGCCCACAATTATCAACTTTCTAAGTCTTTCTGAGCAGAGAAATCGCAAAACATAGTCATTTCTTCATTGCAGTCCAAAAACAACGCTTTTTTCACTCCTGTCTCCCTTTCTCTTGAAACAATGACTTACATCAATCCTTTTACATAATTCTTA